>NC_034412.1:49196705-49209324 GCF_002078875.1 Numida meleagris
TACATGCACCTGAGCTCCCCTGGGCTGGACCTGCCTTCCCACCAGGTGCTTAATCACTGGTTCAAGCTGTGACTTAGCATTTCTGCTACACTACTTCTATAGCAAAATAAGAAATTTCATGGCATTAGTGAAGCAGTTAAGTTAACTGACTGAGCTTAGAACCTGGTACTTCCATAAAATGACATCAAGCTGATTTCCTGATAAGAGGTTCATGATGACTCAGTCTTAAAAATGGGCTATTGTACACTACCACTAAGTTTTAATGTAGTTCACTACTGTACTAAGGAATTATCCAAATGATGAGAACACCCTAATTCAGTAAAACTGCAGCAAATATTGTTGGGAACTTTGCAGCTTTCATATGGTTTTATGGAGGAGTTACAGAATCACGGAATCATAGAATTTTTTGAGCTGGAAGGGACCTTTAAAGGTCATCTAGTCCAACACACTAGCGATGATCAGGGACACCTACAGCTACATGAGGTGCTCAGAGCCTGACCCAGCCTGGCCTTGAATGTCTCCAGGGACAGGGCTTCCACCACCTCTCTGGGCAACCTGTTCCAGCACCTCACCACCCTTATCTTAAAATATATATATATATATGTAAACATAATGTATATGTAATTATATATATATATGTAATAAATATATGTAATTTTTTTTATATATAAACACACACATATAAATGTTTAGAGCTTAAACCTCAGTTTTTTTTATTCTAGATGTTTCTTCCACGTTTCACAGCTTGATGGAAGTATTCAGCTAAAGTTTGTTCATTTTTAAATATTTCACACTAAATATATATTATAGAAAAATGTTATTTAGCTCATTAAGATCAGAGGTCTTCCATAAATCATGTCAGATGTTAAGACAACTTGAAGAAGTCAAAGGAAGTCTCCTAACCACTGGGCTAGAAGAATCTTGCTTTGTATAAATTGCACCATTTTATCAATTTTTTATTTTCTCTTTTTGAAAGGTAGGAGTGATTGTAACAGAAGCTATAGGGAGTTAATTTGAGTGTTTCTTTATTAAGCACTTAAAATCAGCTTTCAATTCACTCTACCTGTAAACATCTCCTTTGTGTGAGCTTTTTTTGTTACATTTTGATTTTGTTTGTTAAGCGCTTTGGCAGTGAAACCTATAAAAGAAATAAAAACAAAGTTTTCAGTCAGAGTTCTGAATTTTACTCTGGAGCCAGCTGCCTTCTAAAGTTACATTTGTCAGTCCTTCGTTTGTAACCCTACAGTCTCAGCTGGGATCTAATTAAGGTGCCTGACAACAAGATAAAAGTATGAAATCTGTCTCCTAAAGTCCATATCACATTACCAGTGCACGCAACCTCATTTTATCTTGAGGTGCATGACTACAGTTCTTAAGGATAAGGACCAAGTTAAAAGTTAATAAGCTGAATAAGGCTGCCTTCTTTTTGAAATCAAGAATACTTAAACCCAACATGAAACTGTAGTTGTTTCAACAATAAAATTAGGTGGTGTGAAATTCTGTAGTGTTATTTTATTAATGAAAATGTTTCAAAGAAGGACTCCTCTATTTCTGAGGAAAATATCTATTTACCTAAGTATTTCCTACTGCTACCAGTCTTCACAAATTGCTCATAAATCCTACCTGTGATAAATGAAGTATATAGATAGATTCAATTAATTATAATATATATATATATATATTTTTTTTTTAAAGAAATAAATAAAATAAGCCAGGCATGTCCAACCTGCAGCCTGCAGGCCGCATATGTCCTGACATGGCTGGCAATGGGTCTGCCCCCTGCCCAGTGCCATCATGGCAGTTGCTTTTCCCCATGGAGTGGCCCTGGGCTCTCATCCATCACTCAGCAACAACCAATTCATCAGTGCACTATTAATGCTGTGTTGACTGAAAGGAAGGCATGGAGAGGGCAGTGCTGTGCCGTGCTGACTCAAGTGATGGCATGCATTTCGATACTTTGGCTCAGCACAGTGCTCTGAACAGTGAAGAATACACAGCTGTGCTTTCTGTTTTGATAAAGGAATTTAAGAATGGGTTTCAAGGTTGACAAAAAAATCAATTTATGTTTGTGACACCATTTTTAGTATATATAAATACATTACCTGCAAATTGTAATGCAATAATTGAGTTCCAATCAGATGTTCAACTCAAAAATCTGATTGTCTCTTTACCGCACTTTCATAATCCCCATCTTACCAAAAAGAAACATTCTTTACTTCACAATCACGTCTGATTCATGTCATAGCTTTTTGGCAGTACATACATTTGTGACAAACTATTTTCAAGAATAAAGTACAAGAAAAGTAAAATTTCATCAAAAATTTCTGATAAACACCTTGAGAACTCATTAAGAATTGCAACCTCTGCCATCGGACCAGACTGATGCATTGATTTCACAAAAAAAAAAGTCAAATATCTCACTAGTTTTGTGGGTTTGTTCCTCTCTTTTTTAATGTTTTAATAAAAATATTAAAAAATAAAATGTTTTGTTGCTTGTATAGCAATTATATTGTATATTTTATGAGAGCTGCTCCAAAAGTAATGTTTCCTGTTTTATTATATCGACCCACAAAATCAGAGGCAGATGTTGGTGATATCACAGCAGAGGCTGAACGTTCCCACCAGTATTCCATTACATACTGTTGCTGCGTGACAGATGGCAGCAGAGAGGGAGTCTGACGAAATGGCTTCTGACATGGAAGTGCATATGAAGCAAAGGGGTGTCACTGAATTCCTCCATGCAGAAAAAAATGGCACCCACTGACATTTGTTGACACTTGCTGAGCATTTATGGAGACCAAACAGTGAATGTAAGCATAGTGAGGCAGTGAGTGGTGTGTTTCAGCAGTTGCAATAGCAAGAGTGGATCGCCTCCACTGGTACAGATTGTTACAAGGGTGACATTTAGGCTCTTGTACATCACTGGTGAAAATCACAGAATCACAGAATGTCAGAGATTGGAAGCGATCTCAAAAGACCATCGAGTCCAATCCCCTTGCTGGAGCAGGAACACCTAGATTAAGTCATGCAGGAACACGTCCATGTGGGTTTTGAATGTCTCCAGGGAAGGAGACCCCACAGCCTCTCTGGCAGCCTGTTCCAGTGTTCGGTTACCCTGCATATATGCAGGTGGTGACTATGCTGAAAAAATAGTGTTTCGTTTCAGAGAATTTGCTCTATCAAATAGTGTTATTGAGCTCTTTGTATCTGTTGTAGTTTCCATGGAAATAAATAGGAGGTATTACTTTTGGAGTAACTTATGTATATGCGGCCTAAGACAATTCCTCTTCACTCACTGTGACCCAGGCAAGCCAGAAGGTTGGACACTCAAGAAATAAGCCAAGTAGTAATAAAGAATAAATAAGTATTCTTCAGGAAATTGAAGATACAGAGTGAGTCAGTCTTAAAGAACTCTAGATTTATGCATACAGTTGAGAGGCAAGTCAGAGGCAATTTTTAAATGAAAATTTCCAGTTTTGTAGTTTTGCTTCTACCTTATTCATAAAAGTTATTTGGAAGATACTTGAAGACAGAAAAAGAACAGATTCAAGAAAAAGAGAAGGAAATGAGGGGAGAGAGGAGGGGAGAAAGTCCTTACTGGTGATGATATTGCAAACCACTGCCTCTTATCAGATTGAATGATCACAGTATTTAAAACATGTGTTTACAAATTGTAACTGAATGAATCTTTGCTAATTTAAATAGCAATTCATGAACAACAAAGAAAAAAATTGAAATAATTAATAGAATTAATAAATAGAAATTTAAACCTTCACCAAAAAATTTAATTGCATTTATAAAGCATTATAAGATTAGAGAACTTTAGAAAAATAACAAAGGAAAAAACATAAAGTTAAATGGTACAAAACCTAATGAAATTCACAGTAGAGTGCAGAATAAATTTGCTAGATTAATCTCTAACTTACTAGCAGTAATGTTTCCAAATTTCTTCGATTGTCTGAATTTCCACAACTTGGGAAATAAGAAAATTTTTTATAAACTACTCTACCTATATATCCAGACTGAGAGGGAGAGTGGAAGAGATTGGAGTAGTTACTACTAGCTCACTAACAAGTGGCAACTTTTCTAAATGAGGGATAGACAACTTCCTCACCCCTCCATGTATTCTTCAATCCAAAACGGAAACTTAAAAAATGAGGGTAGTGGGTGGGGAAACAAATTTGAGATTAACAACACTACCACATCCTACCAAGATTACCCGTCAAAGACTGAATGAATTGGCAAGCAATTCTCTTGTAAAAAAGCAACAAATCTCAGTGAGAGATTGGTTAAAAAGAATGTCTGCAGAACTACTAGTCTGCCTGGCACTAGTTACATGGCAGCTATTCCAGAATTTCCAGTATTTCTGGCATGATAGTTTCTTAAAAAATATAGAAAAGCGGGTGAGAATCCAAAGAAGAGATGAATGGGGGAAAAGACATCTTGAAAATATGGCACATTGAAAGACTTGTATACTTCCCAATGGGAGAAAGAGAGAAAAAATAGTTGGCTTATAAATTCCTAATCAAATAAAGAGTTTGATAAGCTGAAAAAAAAAAATAACAGTGAAATAAATTCTGAAGTAGAGCAACACAGAAGTTGTAGACATCCTTTACTTGTACATTCCTTAAAAGAAAAGGCAAACATTTGTTTTAAAGTCTGTTATAAATGGCTTATGAAGACATAATTCTGCTTCACAGCAGGGGAACATATTCTCCCTTTCATTTCTGTTTGTTTTTTTTTTTTTAATAAATATTATTACTCCTTCATAAAACCAATCCTACCTTCCAGAAATTAAGTCTTTACTCTAGAATCTCTAGATACTATTACAGTGTAATTTATAAATGTATATCTTTGGAGACATGGATGAGGATGGGTGGTTTGTGGGAGATTTGATCGATGGCAGAAGAGAACCAGTATCTTCAAATTTGATAAGAAGTTTCAGACAATGACCTGGTGACAGCTATGCCTCCAGAGCTTTGTGATCTCCTGCTGGATACTGATGACGAAGATAGATTTGGCAGCAGGAGTGGCAGCAATGGGGGAGAAAGTGATGGTCATGACCAAGGAATCTGTGCCCATGTGCTGGCTGAAGCTGGTGGATGCAGAGATTCCTCTCCATAAGGCAGCAACATCCCATCAAAATTCATCTATGGGACACTGCACTAATCCATTTGCGAGACTACCTGCTGCTCCACTTGATGTTCAAGCGGACCATGGTCCATCAGTGGCAAGACCTTGTAAAATCATCAATTGTATGACTGAGGAAATATTAAATTTCACTGGACTAACCAAAAAAAGAGTGAAAAGTCATCCTGTTTTCCAGCAGTATGCTTTTCTAAAGCTATTGGGAACTTAGGGCTGAGGAAAGCCTCAAAAATCTTTCTCAAGCTCTCTACGTACCAGTATTACAAAAAAAAGAACTAAATCAATCATCATTGCTTATTTCTGTCCTTCTTTGGGAGAACAAGCCTCTTGGTTTTGGTAAGATGTTCATGCCTGTCCTGGGACAAGGGCTTTATAATCCGTCCCAAACAAAGATATAGACTGTATCACCAAATTTGCTGGAGGCTGAGTCTAAACATTCTGGGGGACCTTTCTGGTGATTTTGATGTGCTTTCCTGGGACCTCTCAAGTCCCCTGCTCTTCCTGAACCACAGCTGTAAGCACCTTGATGCTGAGGATTACCTGGATACAGCCTCTACCTTTTTTCTTTATCCCATAGAGTCATGTCAGTCTTGAGCCCTGGATCCAGCAGAGGCACAGAGAAAAAGCCTTCCTGCAGTTGATGATTGCTCAGCCCTCAAATTTGTCAGGATCTCTCGGCAAGTCCAGCACCCAAGTCATTTATGAAAACATTAAAGAGAAACAACCCTAAAATGGAGAGATCTCGGGATGACATCAGACAGCTCTTTGAGTACCATAGGATAATCCATTTGGCCCTGAAGATTTGTGTCCATCCAGGTGGAGCAACAAATCCTGTACAAGTCCAGGGTTGACCAGGAGTTAATCTTTACTGCAGTCACAATCCTCCAACTCAGGTCTTTAGGGATCCCAGAGCCTATCATCAGTGTTAGAGACAAAAAGGGCATTAAACATCCATGCTTTATCTATACCCCTGCTTGTGAAGTGGCCTTCAATAACAGACCAGTGTTACCTCTGGTCCTGCTTTTGCAGTTAGCATATTTAAAAAGATATTTTTTTTCCCCACAAATGAGAAGAGCATCTCTGAACTCTCATGTCACCCAACCTCACTTCCAGTGGCTGTACACTCTTTGTCTGACTAAGGTATAGAAGATCAGCCAAGTGAAAATTCTGTCCTACTTGCATGAGTTCCAGCATTTTGGAGTTGAGTGTTCCAGCTCTCTTAAGAGGTGGTACTAAAAAACTAATCAGAACTGATGAACTCCAATGCTTTCAAAATCAGTTTCCAAGGCAACTTTCCAAAGTAGCTTCCTGAGCAACCTAAAAATCACAGAACACTTACCACCAGGTTTCATCAACGCCAATGATGTCATAGCTCTGGGACTGAGCAAAAGTTTCGCTCTCCTCTTGATTGTTTCTCTTGCTGTGTGATTGAGTGTAGAAACATTTCATATGTTCTGCATTGTGCCCAGAACCTTGTGGAGCAGACTGAACAATTCACTAGCAGGCAGTCCCTCAAATTTTGGTGAGCCATCCCAAAGATTATCACTGAAGAGCCTGGTTTTTATCAGCCAGTGAGTGTGTGAGGTGGTCTGTGAAAAACAGGCTGAGAGACTCCTCGTGGGAGCCTTTCCGGCAGGGAAATGTGGAGTGCGAAGGGAAAGGACAGACCCCTCTAACTTAGCTTTTCTCCTCCGTTTCTCTTGCAGGCAGACAGCCTGGAGCTCAGGCAGGCACTTCCCTGCAGCAGTGACTCCAGGGAAGGGAGACACAGCCTCTGTCAACCTTGCCATCTTTGCCAAGGTAGGCAATGCTGCTGGCAGCTGCACCCCGGCATGCAGCTGCTGCACAAACACATGTTCCCAAACTGCCCACTCTGCAAGCACTCAATGTCTGGATAGGAATCAGTGATGTCCCTCATGGTGTCAGCACTGGGACTGACGGTCTTCAGTATCTTCATCCATGACATCCACAGTGGGATCAAGTGCACTCTCAGCACGCTTGCAGGTGACACCAAGCTGCAGGGTGAGGGTGACACGCTTGAGGGGTGGGATGCCGTGCAGAGAAATCTAGACAGGCAGGGGGCTCGGGAGAGCCTCATGATGTCCAACAAAGCCAAGCTCAAGGTCTTGCACTGGAAAGCCAACCGTATTGTGGGCTGCAACAAAAGCAGCATGGTCAGCAGGGAGAGGGAGGTGATCCTGCCCCTCTACTTTGTGCTGGTGAGACCTCACCTGGAGCACTGCGTCCAGATGTTGAGTCCTCAGTACAAGAGAGATATGGGCCTGTTCTTCCACCCAGAGTGCATCTCGAAGAGGGCCACAAAAACGATCCAGGGGATGGAACACCTCTCCTATGAAGACTGGCTGAGAGAGCGGGGGCTGTTCAGCCTGGAGGAGGCTCCACGGAGACCCGAGAGTGGCCTTTCACTACCTGAAGGGGGGCTGTCAGAAGGGACTGACTCTTTTGCAGGGTGCATTGTGACAGGACAAGGGGAAAAGGTATCAGACTAAAACGGGAGAATTCGTGTGGATATAAGAAAAAGTTTATTATGAGAAAGGCGTGAAGCTGTGGAACAGGTTGCCCAGGGAAGTGGTGGAAGCCCTTTCCCTGGGGGCTTTCAAGGTCAGGCTGGACCAGGCTGTGAGCCCCTTGATCTACCTGTAGATGTCCCTGCTCACTGCAGAGGGATTGCATCAGATGACCTTTAAGGGTACCTTCCAACTCAAATGATTCTGTGATTCTGCAGACTGGGATTGTTCAGTCAGGAGAAAAGGAGTCTCAGGGGAGACCTTGTTGCTGTTTACAACTACTTGAAAGCAGGTCGTAGAGAGATGGGGGCCAATCTATTCTCCCGGGTAAACGGTGATGGGATGAGAGGTAAGGGTCTCAAGTTGCACCAGAGGAAGTTCGTGTTGGATATCAGGAAGAATTTCCTTTCCAATAGAGCGGTCCAGCTTTGGAACAGGCTGCCCAGAGCAGTGATGGAGTGACTGTCCCTGGAGGTGTCCAGTTAAGGTGTAGATGCAGCACTTAGGGACATGGTTTAGTGGGCATGGTGTTGATGGACTGACAGCTGGTCTGGATGATCTGAGAGGTCATTTACAACCATAATGATTCTATGATTCTAAAAATATAAAGGGCAGGAGTCAGGCAGAGCAGGCCAAGCTCTTTTTGGTGGTGCCCAGCACTGGAAAAGGCCACCCAGAGAGGTTGCGGAGTCTACTTCTCCGGAAACGTTCAAAACCTGCCTGGATGCTTTCCCAGGCAACCTAGTGCGGGGAACCTGCTTTAGCAGGGGGGTTCAACTAGGTGATCTCCAGAGGTCCCTTCCAACCCCGATGATTCTCTGAATCTGTCATTCTTTGAGTAGGGGAGTCCAGAAGCACCTCCTGACCTGCACTTGGCTGTAAGCTGTTGACTGTGTGGGGGGCGGCCAGCAGAGGGAGGGGTAAAGGGCTTCCATGGCAACAGGGCTTTGTGATGTGAGGAGCAACCACACCCAAAGGACATTGTGACATGGGGGTCGTCCCTGTGCCCTTAGGGTCCAGTGTCCCCACGCTGCTCACTCTCAGGAGAGCAGCTCCGTGAGAAGGTAGCAGCTCCCCTGGTGCCTGTGTTTCCGAGAGAGGAGACAGAGATGCCCAAGGAAGAGAAGAAGAAGAACCACTCCCAGCCCGACAAAGGGCTGCTGAGCATGCAGGAATGCCGCCAGGTGCGGAACATGGTGGGAGGGAGAGGGACAACATGGCACCAAAAGCGCCAGAGCATGGAACAAAGTAGCTGGGTGATGTGGCTGGCCCTGAGCGCCTCTGGCCAGGGCACTGTTCCTCCTGCCACAGAGCATCTCCAGAAGATACGCCAGCTCCTCGGCCAGCCCAGGCCCATGCCGGCCCAGCAGTGCTGTGCCCAGAGGCAGGGAGCAACAGGACTGAGCACAGCCAGGCTGTTTGTGCCCAGGAGCTGCCTCCTAAGGGGGGTCAGGACTGTCGGCACTGCTGGGGACACTGGTGGCAATGCAGCCACCTGCATCCCACACCTCCTTCTCTCCGCAGGTGGGCCGTAGGCCACATCAAGCTGTGCCGCCAGGCAGCTGGAACCAGGAATCATCCCTCCGTGAGGTTCAACAGCCATCACTATCCCACCTGGAGAGCGCTCATGCCTCTGTGAGTCACCCCGTGCAGATAGGGAACCCAGGCAATACAGGGCCAAACACCTTCCTGAATTCAGGGAGCAGCCAGCACACAGGTGGCAGGTGCTGGAAAGGACCCGCTCCCAGCAGGATGAGTCCTGCTAAGGCCAGACGGCTGCCAAGGTGTCAAGGACTGCTGCAGGAGAAGCAGCCCTATGCCAATTCGGCTCCAGGGAACAGGGCAGCAGAGGCCACAGGGCTGAGCGCTGCCCTCCAGGCTCCCCTCAGGACTTCGTGGGGGCCTTTCTAGCAGGAACATGTCGAGAGCGAAGGGAAAGGACCCCTCTAACTTAGCGTTTCTCCTTTGCTTCTCTTGCAGGCAGACAGGAAGAAGCTCAGGCAGGCACTGCCCCACAGCAGTCACTCCAGGGAAGCAAGACAGCCTCTGTCAACCTTGCCATCTTTGCCAAGGCAGGCAATGCCGCTGGCAGCTGCACCGCAGCATGCAGCTGCTGCAAAAACACATGTTCCCAAACTGCCCGCTCTGCAAGCACCAGCCTCCATGCGTTCTCCAAGAGGCAGAGACCATGAGCTAATCCCGTGCCCACAAGGCAATGCTCAGCAGCACGATATGGCAGCAAGGACCGAGAGCTGGGAGGCAGATAGGCTAGTCCCTGTACCCCCTCTGAAGCCTGCACATGCCACCCCCAAGTCACTCAGGTTGGCATATCAGAGGCGTCCAGTAGCCGCAAGACCAAAACCCAGCCAGAAACCGGCAGGTCCAAAGCAAGACGCACCCACCAGCTCTCTGGGAACACCAACAAGAAGTGCCCAGGTGCTGACCATCAAGGCTGAGAGCGGCCCCACAGATAAGATGCCACCAGATCCCAGTGCTGAGGGGGGCACAAGAGATGCTGACGGGGCTCCTACCTCACGTTCTGAAGCAACACAACAGGCAGCAGAGGATGGTGCCAAAGCTGCTGGCATTTCTGAGAGCACACTGGGTGCCAAGGACACTGAAAAGAGTCCACGCTTCAGGAAAAAATTACGCAAGTTCATGTCCTGCTCTCGTTGCAAAATCCGCTACCTTCCTCTGGAGGTAGAGAGGAGAGACGTCACTGCAAGACATGCTGCAACACAGACAGACGAAGTCCCAGTGAGAACACCATCTGGCGAGGCAGAGGCTCGGCCTGCAGCTTCTGGTGTGGCTGTGAGCTCTCAGCACGAGGTGAGCATGGCACACGCAGTTAGCAACAGGCATGAAACAGACTCAGGGTCTGGAACGTACACGGTGGAGTGAAGCCTGGCAAGACAAGGCCTGCTGTAGCGGGCCGGCTGCCAGGGTGTGTCAGCCACTGCTGTGAGGGGGCTGCTTGAGCGTAGAGGTTTTGTGTGTGGAGCAGTACTAAGCCAGTGCAGCTCTAGGGAGCAGGGCAGCTGTGACCACAGGGCTAAGCACTACCCTTGGGGCTCTCTGCAGGGCCTTCTGGGAGCCTTTCCAGCAGGTATATGCGTGGTGTGAAAGGAGAGGATCCCACTAACTTAGCTTTTCTCTTCTGTTTCTCTTGCAGGCAGACAGCCTGGAGCTCAGGCAGGCACTGCCCTTCAGCAGTGACTACAGGAAAGAGAGACAGTCAACTTGTGGAGAATCCCTCTTGGTCCCTGCACCCCCTCTCCAACCTGCACATGCCACCCCCAAGTCACTCAGATTGGCATATCGGAGGCGTCCAGTAGCCGCAAGACCAAAACTCAGCCAGAAACTGGCAGGTCCAAAGCAAGACACACCCACTGACACTCTGGGAACACCAACAAGAAGTGCCCAGGTGCTGACCGTCAAGGCTGATGAGAGTGGCCTTGCAGATACAATGCGACCAGATCCCAGTGCTGAGGAGGGCACAAGAGATATTAAAGGGGCTCCTACATCACCTTGCCTAGCAGTGCAAGGGCAAGAAGACGATGGTGCCAAAGCGGCTAGCACTTCTCAGGGTATTCCAAGTGCTGAGGACATTGAACAGATGCTCCTATCCTCGTGTCTTTGCCTTTCCATCTGCATTGTTCTGGACAATTTATAGGAAGAGTAGGAAGACATCCCTGGGAGAGGTGCTGCAGCAGAGGCAGCCAAAGTCCCAGTGAGAACACCATCTGGCGAGGCAGAGGCCCAGCCTCCAGCTTCTGGTGTGGCTGCGCGCACCACATGTGAGGGGCACCATGCACCTACCCCCACCTCGCTGCCAGAGGATATTCGGACTTGGGAGACCACAAGACAGTGCTTTTTTCTACGGGACAAGTGGGAAGGCACCCCTGAGTAAAATAATATAGCAGGGGCAGCCAAAATCGCAGCAAGCATGTCTAGAGCCTGATCTGGTGAGGCAGAGGCCAAGCCTTCAGCTTCTGGTGTGGCTGCAAGCTCTCAGCACCAGATAAGGAAGGAACACGTGGTTGTCAACAGTGTGGGAATCGAATGTTGATTCTGTATTAAAATAAGATTAGAATTTTCTTGATTTCATGGCCTCTGCTGTCATTTGGATCATTTATCAAAATCTAGCTAGTAACCATTTATGTATAGTCAGCATGAAAATATATGTTGTACTTTGTCACACACATTGCAAGAATATCCTGCACAAATTAAAAGGACAAGTCATGACATGTCTTAGAGAGGGCCTGAAGAAGGTATTGAGGAAGGCCTGGCACCTCTCCAACCCCCTACGGTGCTCTTTGTTTAACAAAGGAAGCGTCCTTCAGAGACAATGGAAGAAGCTTTGGAGAAAATCACCGTATCAACATGATAAGAAGAGTACCGAGACATCTTGGAAATAACAGGATGGCGACTGATTGGCACAAGATAGAACAAGTGTCAGAATGTAATTAACAAATGTAAATCTTCGATAAGACTGTGAACCTGGAGTACCCACCCAATGGGGAAACAGGGCAGTGGGTAGGCAAGGGGGGGTAACAAGGTACAAAAGCTGTCATACTGTATCCATAGGTGCGCTCCTGTTTTACAGGACACCCGCCATTGCAATTGCAAATTAAATCTGCTTTTATCAGAGAAACCGTCTGTCATGGTTTTGTGATTTTCGGTTATTGGTATTCCACATCATAACATCATGTAGTGGATGTACCTAGTTCTCAGAAGAGGACTACTACATGCCCCACGGTACTTTGCTCCTCTGTTACCATTTCCAGCCGGAGGGAAAAGATAAAAGCTCGCAGTATAAAAACTTGCAGATCACGAGACCATGTCCCTTTTTCCGCCGTCTCTCGTCTTGGCAGCACCTCGCTCTCCAGCCATCTTATCGTCGGTAGTAGAGTAAGGCCTACCTTGATTTTGGGACATTCTCT
>NC_034412.1:49209419-49212227 GCF_002078875.1 Numida meleagris
TTATTTAGCAAATTAGTTTGTTTCTCCTCAGATTGTTGCCGCTGTTCTTTGCTCTCAGGGCCATCTCCTTCCCCTTTTCCCCTTTTCCCTTTTCCCGGGGTATGGACCCGTGGATCCCCCGTCCCCTTTGTCACGGAACCGGGCCGAACGCCCGTAAACCGTTGACACCGTCCTGATAAATTATTTGGATATTTCCAACAACAGGGATGGATAGAGGCAGGTGGAATGGTGGGGTGAAGCCTGGCAAGTTGAGCCCTGCTGTAGCAGGCCTGCTGCCAGGGTGTGTCAGGAAGTGCTGCAGAGGGGGCTGCTTGAATGTGGGAGTGCTGTGCAGGGACCAGCCCTCTGCTGATTCAGCCCTAGGGAGGAGGGCAGCAGTGGCCACAGGGCTGAGTGCTGTCCTCTGAGCTCTCTTGCAGGGCCATTCCCTTCATACTCCGTGTGTCCCTGCTGGAAAGGCTCCCTCCCACTAACTTACTGTTTCTCCTCAGTTTCTCTTCCCAGCAGACAGGCTGGAGCTTAGGTCAGCCCTGCCCCAAAGTAACGTCTCCAGGGAAGGGAGACAGCCTCTGTCAATTTGTGAACCATCCCTCCATGCTCCTGGAAGCAGAGCAGGCAGCTGATGGTGCCAAAGCTGATATCACTTCTCAGGGCATTCTGGGTGCCAAGGACACTGATGGCCCCACCACCACCAGGATGGCACTCTGGGCTCTGAGCAGGGCCTTCACCTGCAGCTGCATCACGGGACAGCAAGAGGTAAGGCACGAGGCTGCCAGCACCAGGCAGTTCCTGCAGATGGGTGCTCTCAACTCAAGGATTTTGGAATTTTGAATAAATTTTTTCTTAACTCTGTCCTGGCGTATTTTAAATGCAAGTTTTACAAAGGTGAACAATTGTTTCCTGGACATCAAATACTTCTTAATACTGCAAGACTTAGTTCAGTATTCCAGAAACTGAAGGATTACATATGAAATAAGTGAATCTACTCCCTTGGATCAACAGAATTTGACTGTGACTTTTTTGAAAGTCAGTAGTTTATGAAAGAAAGTGCCTTTGACTGATGAAAACTGCTCAAAAAAGAGATGTGTCATGGGACAGCAAAAGGAATACTTACAGCCAGTTCACTCCTCTCATTTCTTTTCTCATTGAGAGCTAGACCTAGTGTCCAAATGACACTAGACACTTAAAAGACTTATATAAAAGGCTTTGGACATGAGCTGGGAGGAAATAAGTCAGTGAAAGAAAAAGTCAGCTTTTTTGTGGTATCTGCCAGTACTGAAGTCAGAAAGCTATAACACCTGCGGACTAAAAACCCAATATAGACAAACACAAAGCTTTGCTTTACTCAGCATTCCATCTGTAACTGTTGAAGAAGAGAGGTTATCAGTAAGACATGAGTGAGTTTCTGTTAGGTTGCATGCTCTGTAATATATAACAGACATGAAAGAGATTAAGAGATAGATAGCCGGCGGGGAAGGAGACCGGCATGGATGCACAGGGAGCTTTTCCTGAGGTTCCAGGAAAAAAAGAGAATCTACCTCCTGTGGAAGAAGGGACAGGCAACTCGGGGAGAGTACAAAGAGGTTGTCAGGATGTGCAGGGAGAAAATTAGAAAGGCAAAGGCCCAGCTTGAATTAAGCTTGGCTGCTGGGATTAAAGGGAACAAGAAACTCTTTTACAAATATATTAACAGTAAGAGGAGGACCAAGGAGAATCTCCATTCTTTACTGGACGCGGCTGGGAACGTGGCCACTGAGGACAATGGAAAGGCTGAGGTTCTCAATGCCTTTTTTACGTCTGTCTTTAAAAGCCAGACCAGTTGTCCTCAGAGCACTCTACTCTCTGACCTAGAAGTCTCGGATGGGGAGCGAAACAAACCCCCCATGATTCAGGAGGAAACGGTCAGAGACCTACTACTCCACCTGGACTGCCACAAGTCCATGGGGATGAGATCCACCCGAGAGTACTGAGGGAGCTGGCGGAAGAGATAGCCAAGCCGCTTTCCATCATCTATCGGCTTTCCTGGTCAACTGGAGAGGTCCCAGAAGACTGGAGACTTGCCAATGTGACTCTCATCTACAAGAAGGGTCGTAAGGAGGATTCAGGGAACTACAGGCCTGTCAGCCTGACCTCGGTGCCAGGGAAGGTGATGGAGCAGATTGTCCTGAGGGAGATCACACGGCATTTGCAGGACAACCAGGGGATCAGGCCCAGCCAGCATGGGTTTGTGAAGGGCAGGTCCTGCTTGACCAACCTGATCTCTTTCTATGATCGACTGACCTGTCTGGTGGATGAGGGAAAGGCTGTTGTGACCTGTCTGGTGGATGAGGGAAAGGCTGTTGATGTGGTCTACCTAGCCTTCAGCAAAGCCTTTGACACTGTCTCCCACAGTACTCTCCCGGAGAAACTGGCAGCCCGTGGCTTGGACAGGTACACCTGGGTAAGGAGCTGGCTGGAGGGCCGGGCCCAGAGAGCGGTGGTGAATGGAGTTAAATCCAGCTGGCGACCGGTCACGAGTGGTGTTCCCCAGGGGTCAGTGCTGGGGCCTGTCCTCTTCAATATCTTTATTGATGACCTGGATGAGGGCATTGAGAGCACCCTCAGTAAGTTTGCAGACGACACCAAGCTGGCAGGAAGCGTCGATCTGTCTGGGGGTAGCAAGGCCCAACAGAGAGATCTGGACAGGCTGGATCTCTGGGATGAAGCCAGTGGGATGAGGTTCAACAAGACCAAGTGCCGGGTCCTGCACATGGGCCGCAGCAACCCCAGGCAACGCTACAGGCTTGGGGCAGAGTGGCTGGAAGGTTG
>NC_034412.1:49212767-49410008 GCF_002078875.1 Numida meleagris
GAGACATGGTTTAGTGGGGTTATTGGTGGTAGGTGGATGGTTGGACTGGATGATCTTGTAGGTCTTTTCCAACCTAGCTAATTCTATGATTCTAAAAAGACAAACAATGCGCTACCAAGAATCTATCAATCTATCTTTCAAGACCCACCTGAACTCATTCATGAGCAGTATCTATCTCTGAGATCTGAAAAGGACTTAGCTCATTGTGTTCCTTCTATCACTACAGAACTTGTTTATACTACCAACATCAAATTCATCTGGAGATAAAATTAGCTAACTAGTGAGTAGTGTCCCAACCATATGGAAGTAACTAAGTAAATTATGCCCTTAACACTGCGTCAAAAGGCCAACAAATGCGATGGTTGTTGAATTCATGCATTTTCTAACCTTCAGTAACTATTGCAGGTAAGAAAACGTGTTACAATTATCATCTATGTTTTTTTTTTTTAAAAAAAAAGCTAAAAAAAGCAAATAAAGCATCAGAAAACCCTACCAGAAACCCACAAAGCATCCTGCAGTTGGAGCAATCTCCTCAGACCTTATGCAAACAGAATTTGACAATGTTTTCCATTGTTTAGTGTTAAAGGATTGACCTTGGGCCATGAATATAACCACCCTAAAGAGAGATAGCGCAAACACCAGTATTATGTTTTCAGATAATTTACTATTTTTCCCACCCAGTAATATCTCCATTAAAAATCATCGCTTTCAGTCACTTTGGGACATAGCCTGAAGCGTTAGATCTCATTTGAACTATAAAAAGATGTGAAATACCATATTTCTTTTCACTTCTGTCTACATGCAGTTAACAGGAGTAATTGTTCTCCAGATGTTCTGGACATGAGCCTAGCTGGAATACTTGAAGACCTGGCAACAAATCTTCCAACTCCATAGCCCATTTTTGCTCCTAAACACCTAGTGACTACAAACAGAAAGTACTCATTTTGTTTTTACCCTTTATTTGTAACCCTCCATGTGATAGAAAAGTTGCTAGAGAACACTGTCACTTAGTGTGTATTATCTCTCACTGAACTGTTTTTTACCTCAATAAGATTATTATGTCTGCAATCTTAAAGAATGTCCCAGAAGACTGTATTAAGGGTTAGGGTACGTTATATTTTTCTCATACTAACCAGGCAAATAAATGAAAGATGAAAAGGCCTCAGTATAGTCTATAAGAATACCATGCAATGCTTGCGTTGCAAATCTTCACTGATTTTACATTAATTTAGCATCATGCCTTAATTCTATCATCCTTATTAAAAGCAATTTTTTCTAGTCTTGTATTAAGTTTACTACAACATACTAAGTGCTTCATTTTTGTACATTAAAAATACATCAACAGTACATTTTCTTTATACCTGCAAACATAGCTATCAATACAGGAAACTTCAGAGTGTGGGAATAGCACTTTGGTTCTGGGAATGAGGCAGAGAGTACTGAGCTAAAAGACCTGGTAAGTTATCAGGGAAAAATGGATTCAGGGATAAATTTTTACCTTGTATTAACCACAGTCTGCTGAATTAGTCAGCATGCTTGTTTATTTTTCCAGACAACCCACAGGCTATGCACAAGAAAATACAAGTATCTCCAATTTTCAGGGCTTATATTAAATAAATAAAAAAATCAACATCATCTGAGGTAAAAAAAAAAGTGAAAGACAAAAAACTAAAAAAAAAAAAAAAAAAGCCTTAAAGGATAAATGTATTGCTTCAGATACATTATAAACTGAAAAAAAATATTGCTCAGTCTATTATGAAGGCACTGTGGTTAACGTTAACCATTTCAGTTTAAGCAGACTAGGAAAAACTGGTTGAACTGCTGTCTGCAATGCAAATAGGGGGTTGTTCTACTTTCTGTATCACAGGTATTGCATTCCTAACACTGACTAGTTAGGGCAAAATCTCATTACAGTCCACTGTACCAAGGCAAAACATTTGATATTTCTGTGGATTTCA
Organism: Numida meleagris; assembly: GCF_002078875.1. Lineage (NCBI taxonomy): Eukaryota > Metazoa > Chordata > Aves > Galliformes > Numididae > Numida > Numida meleagris. The sequence goes on from NC_034412.1 coordinate 49,214,726, forward strand.
ACAATTTTGGAAGACCTCTGCCTTTTAAGCCAAAAAAATGTGTATTTTTAGCAATAGTTCTGGTATGTTAGTAAAAAAAAAAAAAAAAAATCCTCTCAGTACCTCAACTAGCACAGTTATACTACTCCTGCAGCCCCAGGAGTAATGCAGTACTTTAAGAAAGTATGAGCTCTGTTTAAGGGTCTTTTGAAATACAGTAGATAATTTTGTTGAGAGAGCTGAAAGCTGAAAATAAGTCTTCGAAGAACTGATAGATGTGACTCATTGCTGGGAGTCGGAAGCTGGAAATCATATCTTTAAGAAACAAATAAATTATTCAGTTGTGAAACAGAAAGCAGCTTATTTTCTTGAACACAGTAAAGATCAGAGTACTGATTGGCAAAAGAAAGTGAAAATAATACTCCGGAAACCAAACATCTATACTGTAGATATACATGTAAAGTAGATTGACACATCAGTTACAAAATTGCAGTTTAATCCTGTCTTTGAACTTTTACAGTAATATTCACTGCAACTGTAAAAAATTATTTCTGTCTACAGAAGTGACACTTTTTTTTTCTTCAACGTATTTTAAATTCAGGTATAACCTACAGGAAACGGTGCAAAGAGGTTAAACACTATTATGATGGGGATCAACAGAATTATTGGACTATTGGCCACACACAGAAAAAAGTGAAAACCTGTAATACAGTCCTCCTTAGGTTGTTCTCCAGAAAGGTATCATGATTTGTAACTGCAAATGCTTGTGTTACTATAATTTTTCTCTACCCTATTACAAACAAAACTTCCCAACACACTATTGTTCTCTCAAGTCTGTTTTAACTACCAGTACAGAAACTTTGTCCTTTTCATTAGAGAGAGAACAAACCTTAGAAATATCTGATTTTTATTTGAGTTTTGACTTTTTGTGAAAAACCAGAATAATGAAAAGTTTTTCAGAATGGAAGAGCAACTAAATACTTGTACTTCCACAGATAGTGTATTTAATGGTAAACATTTTTCTTAATTTATCAAAAAGTAATGACTATATAAACCATGAAATATACACCTGAATATAAAGAATTTAACAGTATTCTTTTGTGAATTTTGATTTTGAATCAGATAGGTTATTTTGACATTGTGAAACTGTTTGGATCTAGTTTGTTCTAGTTATCAGAATCCTTGAAAGCATCAAGGACACTATTGTAACACTTTCAGTTTTCATTATAATGTTTTTTTGTAAATATGAAGAACAAAGTAAATAAATAGAACTATATAAAGCAGGATGTACCCCAAGTCATAATTTTGAAAACCTCAAATTTTCATGTTCATTATGGCAAATATCAATATTTTTGCAACACCCAGTAGTTGAATCTGGAAGGGACAGCTATAGATCCTCTAGCCTTATTCCACTGACAATGGATAACTTCAAGAAATCAAACACTACTCCAAACAAAAATACTCACAGAACAAGAAAAATCACAGAATAGCAGGGGTTGAAAGGGACTGCTGCAGATCATTGAGTCCAACTCCTCTGCTAAAGCAGGTTCCCTACAGCAGGTTGCACAGGAAAGTGTCCAGACAGGTTTTGAATATCTCCAGAGAAAAGAGACTCTACCACCTCTCCGGGCAGCCTGTTCCAATGCTCCATGACTCTGACAGTAAAGTTCTTCCTTGAGTTCGTATGGAACTTACTGTGTTCCAGTTTCTGCCCATCTCCCCTTGTTCTACTGTTGCTCACCACCAAAAAGAATCTGCCCCCATCCACTTGACTTCTGCACTTGAGATATTTATACAATCAGCAAGGTTGGAAAAGACCTCTAAGATAATCAAGTCCAACCATTCACCTATCACCAATATTTCCCACTAAACTATGTCCTTCAGTACAACTTCTAAATGTTTCTTGAAACAGTTGTGAGATCCCCTCTCAGTTCTCTCTTCTCCAGACTGAAGAGTCCCAGGTATCTCAGCCTCTCCTCACACGGGGATGTTCCAGTCCCTTTATCATCTTTGTGGCCCTCCACTGGACTGGGTATCTCTGTACTTTTTGACATGGGGATCCCAGAACTGGACACAGTACTCCAGACGTGTCCTCACTGGGGCAGAGCAGAGTGGGAGGATCACCACCCTTGACCTGTGCTAAATGAAAATTTAATTTTGATTTGATATATACGTATAATATGCACAAGACAGACCAGCCAAAGAAAAATTTCAATTCATATTTACAATTATTATTATGGTTAATGCAGGCTGCAACTCAGTTTAATGAAATTTTGTATTTACTACAATTTCATTTTTTAAGATGTCAGAATTTCACTACCTAGTATCAGAAAGTATTCAGTAGCTGCTGGGTAAGCAGATGGAGCAGAATCAACATGTGTGTGAAGGCAGCATTAATCATCTGAGCAGATTTCTATACTGATATGGTAATTCTGCTACTGAGAAGTGAATGAGTACCCTCACTTGCCACCATGGCAGCCAGCTTGTTTTGGGTAAAGTCATGGCTTTCTACACAGACCTACATAGCACAGATGATACAGATGAGTATACATTTCTAGTCACAGTGAACAGTGACTCACTTTTTTTTTACTTATTTCTTAACACTCTTTCCTTAACTTTTATCTTCTTCCAACCACTGCCCATACCACTTCGCTTTAGCATTTGCATAGTTCGGTTAATTAGGCTGAAAATAACCTTGCCAGAACTGCTGGCTATTTCTTCATAGACCACTTATTTGGGAAAGGTTTCTTATCTTTTCTCCAGCCTAAGCAAGGCACCTGAAAATGCCTCCAGTTAGTCATCTTTTGGAGTCCTTTCCTATTCAAATTTTATGTTGCGTGTCTGTCTCTTCTAAATGACCAAGATCTGCATATTACTTTTTCCATTATGGTACTTATTTTAGTAACTGGTAATTCTCTTCAGTAGCAGAAACACCTCATGTGGTAAAGAAATGCATGTATATTGCATTGTTAAAAAGATTACAGAGAACCATTAGAAGGAAGGCAGACTTCAGCCCAATCCTGCAGGAATTCAGGGTCCTAGCTACACATACAGGCCACCAAAATGGAGTCATGGGGTCTCCAAAAATATATATTCTCCAGAGATTGAAAAATTAAAATGTGAAATGTTGAAAATATTAAAATATAACTTAACACAGAGCAAGGAAAGGGTGAGAAAGAAACATGCCGAGTAAACTTTGTCTAAAATTTAAACTCACAACCACATGAAAGCATTAACAAATTTAAAGCTGGACAAATATAATAGCTATAAAGAACATTTTCCTACCACTTCTCACTAGAAATGCAGTTAATTTTCTGGATTACCTTACCTTTGTACATTAGCATGGTAATTCATTGTAAAGTTACTGCTAACATTATGAATTCATCCTCAGTTTGAATGAGTTCATTGCAGATGAACGTAGACCTCTATGAACCCATCCCATGTGGCAAATCTTATATCAGTCAAGAACTATTAATATTAGGAGCTAGTTTTCTAAACTAGCTAAATTTTTTTTTAATTCACTCCATGAGAAAATTTGTTTGATTTTTCAGGGGTGCTATCTTGTGAGAAAGAAAAGCAGGCAACTTTATTTGCACAACCTGAATAATGGTAATGCAACTTTTGAAAATCATGCACTTTTGATTTAAAATAGGCAAAATAGGACATCTGGGATGTTTCAATGTGTCTAAGTTTATCACAATCCCCTACATGTAAAAAGAAAGTAAATTCACTACCAAGAGACACAGTGTAAATGCTAATTACAATAGAGCAAAAAGTGCAGAAAGTTTTTGAATATCTGCCATCTGAAAAAGTTGTTTTTGTTGTTGTTGTTGCTTTGTTTATACATTCAGAAAGCATGGATTTATTCCCTTTCTTCTCCCATGGTATAAATAAGGCTTTCTTTCTTGCTTTTACTGCCTGTGATTAGGGATTAGATATTTAAATAAATTGCTAGAGAATGAAAGCACATCAGCAATTCATCTATTTAGTGATAGTCACACTTTTAAAATAGATTAGATAGTTGTTAATGTTCATAAACAGATCCTTTAGAATTGATGCCAAAATGTATCCAGGGTCTTAGAAGTTCAAGAAGTATTTTAAGCAATTTACAATTGACTAGAAATGCTGTTCTTAGCGATTTGATGAACATCACGAGAACCATCATTAAGTCATTAATTACCAGAAAAGTCTACCTCAAAATACTTATTGTTTCATTACATTTCATCACCATGAAAATTCACACAAGGATTACAAGTGAGATTACAAGCGGGAATTATTTTTTTGATAACAATTAGGTCTTGCTCCAAACTCGTATGCTTCTGATTCATTTAGAGTCAGTCCATATCAGGTCAACTCAGTTTTGATTTCATTAGGGATGAACATACGTCAAACATAGTTGCCTGAGTTGAGACTCAGATTTTCAAAGATCCACAAAATCTAAACTACAGTGACCTGAAGTAACATTGATGCTTGTCACCTCAAATGAAGATCAGCAAAGGCATCGGCACAGCAGAGCCTATAAGAAACGCAAATATTCTCTTGTTATGACTAGGGAAACCCAGAGGCATCTTGTTCTGGTTTGGGTACAGACTTCCTTTAGATTGATAGTGTTTAGTGTATTGACTTTAAAATTTCCTCTTGGATATTGAATGGCTGAGCCTTGACTATATTTTGACTTTTTGCTGTTTCATGCTTCATTTTCACTGTCTCTCTCAGTGATCCCAGGGTCAAAGTAATTCTGTATGAAAATGCACAGAGTATGTATAAAACACATTAAAAAGCTCAGGCAAAGTTCTTTCACTGTATTAATTAATAAAATCAATTCAAATTGATGATTGTGGTTTAAGCTTCTCTGGATGCTCCACTCAGAGCTAACTCCACGTTCTTCTCCAGCTGTCGTTGCACTCACTTTCCAGAGCCCCCTCTGGCTTTCCCAGCCTGAGGCAGTTCTGCTATACAATGGTCAGCATCATTTATTCCTCTCCTAAAAACTTTCTCTCTCCAACATCCTGTGCCCACTGTGCTCTCTCCACCCTGTGCCACATTCTACATCCATATTTTGTGGCCCATGCACTTTCTTCTGGAAAATAGTTATATTCTGAAATTGTTTTTAAGATTTCATCTGCCCTAAATAACAACTGTGTTGGGTTGTGCTTTGCCACTGCAACCACCCTGTCAAGTTTTTAAGCTTACATCGCTTTGACGTCAGGTGAGACTGACAACATACTACTTTGAGTCATTCAGGTCACACAAACATTATTTCATAGAAAACTCTTTGACAGTCTTTATGTATATACATGTATGAATTTTTCAGATAACTCCTGTTCAGTCCGGTTAGCATGTCTTTCTAACTGTATTTTGTAATGCAAGCATACAATAAAAGAGAAATCAAAAATAAAACACATCCCTACCTGCTTCCCTAAACAATCAATTTTATAACATTGATTGATTCTTTCAATCACAATATTCATATAAAACCCACTTTTTGAAATTCATTTTTTATATCCTTGTGTTTCAGGGTTTCCACAAGATGATCCACTTTTACTATTACTAGTACTTTTCAAAACTTCAAAATCCAACAATATAGCTCCTGCACTGGAGGGGAGTTCCCTCATCTGAAGAAGGCATCACGCAGCAGTCAGTTGTATGACCCTGTGAAACAGGTCATCTTTCCCTTACTCCTTAGAATTTAACTGAGAATTCTGTTTTCCAAGAATGTATACACGTTTACATACCTGTTTTGCATTACATCTATACTTTAAGAGCATTGGATGTCAAATGGTGCACAAGTTACTATAAAATTTTCTCAAAAACACTTCATTCAAACCATTACATCTAGGCTGGATGGGGCCTTGAGCAATCCGATCTGGTGGGAGGTCTCCCTGGTTGCAGCAGAGGGGTTGGAACTAGATGTTCTTAAAGGTCCCTTCCAACTCAAACCATTCTGAGTGCATGTATTATCCTTTTCTTTAAAAGCCAATTTTTTTTGAAGTCTCTACTTATTTTTCCCTAATGCATTAGGTTGATGATATCCTAAATAAAAACCATTATCTCCTTGTTAGTATATAAATTCTTATATGATGAGACAACTTGAAAAATGCCTCCTTGCAGTGTTAAAATGAATCACCATACATCAAGGTGAATACTCTGTAGGAAACTGTTGCCAGCATATAAGATTTCATAGCAGTATAGGGTTAAAAGAACAGCAGTCTAAAAATAATCATTAAATGTTGCTGGATGAAGGTAAAACAGGAATGCTTTCTCCAGCCTATAACATTGACCTGAAGTTAAAATGCTCCTTCTCAAAAGGAACCAGAGCAATGTGAATCTACATTGTAGAGCTATTTGAGCCACCTGAACAGGAAAAAAAAAAAACAAAAAACATTCCCATGTGATCATTCCCTTGATAGCTGGAAATCCCTTCACAGTCAAGTCTGTTCAGCTTCTCTGTCTGAATACAGTTCTGTGACTGAGAAAACTCAGGCTGGTTGAGATGCACAGAACCGGTCACATTCTTGGGGCAGTGACAACCTGTTTGTTTGTTGCTCTGTCTCCTATCCTCATCTAAAAATAGAGTCCATCTCCTTGTTCTGAAACTTGTAAGAAAAGGATATAATCCCCAAAGTGTCTGATTATACATTGCGCTACTTTTACTTCACAGCAAGCCTTTAAAGCTTCTCTATAGATGTAGTGACTACATACTGTTAGCCCCAAATGAAAATATATTAATCAAGGACTGACAACATTGTCTTCTCAAATGATTATTTCCATTTACCACAACAAATGGCACACAGTATAGCACAAATTCAGGCTTGAAATCTATGCCACAGCAAAGTTGCTATTATATTCTCATTTTGTTTCTGTATTTGGATGTAAAAATGAGGACAAGAGGATCCACTGTTTTCTATTCCCTGTAATCTTTCTGCTTTATGAAGACAGACTAAAAACACATACCTTGCTACATATAAAATACTCATTTATTACCCGTAAAAACTAGATGAGAGCAATTATAATACAAACACTTTAAAGTTATCAATTTAGTTTTTCCACATTAGATAAAAGCAAGATCTGTCTTGCCACTAACTCTTAGTTCTCTTTTCTGCTCCTAGGCAACCAATTCCCACATAGTCGTTATTCCCCATTTATTCACTTGGTCTCCTACGACCCTTTCACAGCAGATCAGTTGCTGCTATATAAACAGAAGGCCACGCTGTGTGAGAGCCAGAGGAGAAAACATGATCGATGGAAAACTGCTCTCATGTCAGTTGTGAAAGATGTACAGATGATGATCTTGATATACGTAGAAAAGTAAAACAGACTTACACTATTTAAGAAAAAAAGCCTAAAATATGTTACTCTCAAACTGTTGCTCACAAGATCCCGTGAGTCTGTGGAATTAAATGCAAATGTATCACTAGAAATAGCAGTAAGAAAAAAAATTAAGTGAAAATGGCCTGCTTTGTCATCAGATGAGAGAGTAGATAAAAGATGAAACTCATTCCCCTGCATGAAAAGTTAGAACAAAGTGTCTTTTCACAAAGAAGAAAAATAGGAAACTGAATGGGCACAAAGGAAAGAATCTATGAAGGAATTACAGGATAACCATGTCATCTGGGTTACTAGAGACGAGGAAAAAGGGTTGAAGGACAGAAGAGATATACAAAGGAGCTAGCTGAGCACACAGCATTGCCTCTGTTCATAGTTTTTCTCAGTGACTATCGTCCCTCTTTAAAACAATGATTAAACACTTAACTTGAAACAACTGTTACCTTAACACCTGGGCTCCACAGCAGACACAGCAGAGGCAGGGCCCTCTGAACCTTTAGCTGCTTCCTATAGGAATCTTTTGATTAAAGTTTATGTATAAAAAAGGGCAAAAAAAAAAAAAAAAACCAAATCCAAAGGTTATGCTGATTTGTTAATCCAGTGATCAATCAATATATAAATAAATCCCAATGATGACTGTAGTCAGAGCTTTTGTAATAATACCTTACTTGTACTTACAACAACTTTATTCAGTATGTTTTAACATATTGAATCCTTTACAGAAAATTAACACCAGTAACAGCTGCGATAATCAGTGCATTACTCTGCACAGAGCAATGATCTAAAAAAAAAAGCTATAACCAGTTGCTCATTTATCTGAACAAAGCCAAAATCTGAGCATCCAACAGCTTCAACACTCACTACTTTTGTATGATAGGTAGACAGTAACACAAATCAAGTCAACACTGAGATTGCCAACAACACAACATTTTGCTTAAATTTCAGATAAAGCAAGAAGAAATAAGAGGTGTCAATTCTTGACATGAAAGATTCCGATTTTGCTTTATTACAAACCATGTTATTAAGTGGGCTTAACAATACAAGATAAGATCACAGAAAGCAAGAAAAATAACAAAACACTTTCTGTTTTCTTCTTTTACAGGTACATGTGCTTCAGAAATGATGTGAAAGGGGTTTACAATGCTGTATTCCAATAAACACTGCTTATACCTGGTACCAGCTTGTTATTGAATTCACATAGGCCTCAGGATGCGTCAGGTGTCGTCTAGGCTTGTCTTTGGCAGTCTGAAACTGTGATTTAGCTTGTAATAGCAGCTAACACGCTAGTGATTACTGCCAAATTTGTTTTAGCTTGTCTTTAGCTTTGTACAGGTGTATGCTGTAACATTTTATACACAAGGTTCATAGGACATGACAAGTGATAGCAACTATTCATCACGTGCAGAATGAACTACATTTAACTGAGGCATAAAGCACAGTGTAGGTGAATACACATGTGGGATAATAGCAGGAACCCTGAATGTGCAATCTCAGGTTGCTAACTGAGGCCCCAAGGATAGCGCAAGTCAGTTTATACTCACTAGTGTTCAGCCAGTCAGAGGACTACGGCCCTGGGAGATGAGCCAAAACCGTGCTGAGGATAACAAAGAAACAACACTATCATTCTGTGATTCTATGTAACATATGCGATGGACAGCAAAGCGGATGTGCCATAGAGCTGTGAACAAAGGAAGAGAGCACAGTGTAAAATTTGTTAACAACTTGTAAAAGTGACTTCACATAGGTTCTTGTACGTGAATGAAGAAGCCATCAACATTGCAGTTCTTCTGTCAAAGTGCATAGGACACTACAGACTTGCTGAAAGACTAAAGCCATCAACATCAGGTGTTGGGGGAGGCTGTGAAAAGGAGGAATGCAAAACAGAAAGGGGCAGATACCCAGAGGTTCTATTCATTTTGACTGTATTTCCTTAAAACTTTAAGTCCTAGTAACATCTCAAGTAGGCTAATAATAATCATAGAATGGTTAGGGTTGGAAGGGACCCTTAAGATCATCTAGTTCCAACCTCATTGCTATAGGCAGGGACATCTCCCTCTAGACCAGGTTGCTCAGAGCCTCATCCAGCCTGGCCTTGAATGCTTCCAGGTAGGGGGCATCCACAACCTCACTGGGCAACCTGTTCCAGTGTCTCACCACCCTCACAGTAAATAATTTCTTCCTAATATCTAGTCTAAATATAACCTCTTCCAGTTTAAAACCATTTCCCCTAATCCTGTGTCTACCTGCCCTTATAAAAAGTCCCTCCCCAGGTTTCCTGTAGGTCCACTTCAGGCACTGGAAGGCTGCTAGCTGGACCCTCCAGACCCTTCTCTTTTCCAGACTGAAGTGCCCCAGCTCTCTCAGCCTGTCCTCAAAGGAGAGGTGCTCCAGCTCTCTGATCATCTTTGTTGCCCTGCTCTGTACCTACTCCAACAGCTTGAATATTTTGATTGGACTGCTAAGACTAGCAGGAGTAATTCTTTACCTAATGTGTAAGGTGATCACCCCTCCCTGTGCAAGAGAATTTTGAGCGTAATGTGTGGAAGAATACCCTTAGGAAGAAGATGCTCAGTAGAATTCTATGTGTAATAATAGTGGCGGTGCCAAGGAAAGGAGTAAGGAAGAGGGACTTTGAATCTTCCCAGTGGTTCCCAGTAACAGAATGAGAGGCAAAGGAAACAAACTATTCCAAGAAGTTGCATTCAAACACCAGGAAAAAAAAAAAAAAATCAGTGTCTGCATTAAGTGGCCTGTACATCTGTAGGTAGTTGGATTTTAGAAAAAAAAACTCTGAACTTCTGTCTAGTACTTTGAAAATAAACTGAAGCATTCAAACATGACAGAAGAATACGTGAAGGACAACAGTGTGTATACAAAAAAAGAAATTTTATGATAAATAACAGAGAGCAATAGAGAAATGGAGAATACATAGTATTTAAAGTATAGACTGCACTAGCATTTTATGAATCTTTCCTTGATTGACTTTGCTTTTTAGTTATTTTTCCAGCTATGACAAGACTAACAACCAGAATTTTTTTGCACATAAAACATTTGTCTCTGAGAGGATCACTATAGTGCAGAATGTATCGAGTATCATTTAATATGCTTGTATAAACATTCCTGTTCAGCATAAAGAGGAATTACTGGGATTTTTGCCAACCCACATCTAAACACTGTGAAAAAAAAATACTTTCAACCTCTGGATGTAATCAGTGACAGCAGTTAAAGGAGCTATGATAGCTTATTCACAGAAGACTTAACCCAGATTTCTTAGCGGGAGAACCAACACACATGGTTTTAAACTAAGGGACTAGGGCAAGAAAGGCATCCTAGCCTGTTCACTAGGGCAGAAGACTGTACGTATCTCAGTAAGGAAGTTAGAAATGCTGTCGGAATACATGATTATTTTGTGCACTGTAAGTTTCACATAGTTTTCTGGTAAACACAGCAAAAAGATGTACTTCTCTATAAGTAAATGAATGTGCTTATAAAAATTTAACAATTAACTTGTTGACACCAGAGTAAATGCAATAAACATAAGCCTTTGTCAGCTAAGATTTAGTTGACATCCTTTTTCAAACATATTTATAGACAAAGCATTTTTTCCCCTGATGTTTTTACAGTCAAACGTTAGATCAAATGAAAGTCCTTCTGAAGTTAGGTCCTCAGAAACACTTCATTTAGGACTTTGAAACAGTAAAACACAAGAGGACACCACTGGAGTGATTGTACCGGACAAAGTAATCCAAGATGAAGGAAAAAAATAATTAAACATCTTGTTGACAGAGCCTTTTGACTGCCAGATGCAAGGTTCAGCTTAGGTTTAGCTTAGCAAAGTAATTCTCATTTTCAAATAAGAAAGCCTAACATTTGTTCCTATGTGTATAATTAGTAAATTTTAAAAAATATGTATTTTCATGTCCATTTTATTTCTCATTAATATTCATGTAAGCAGCTTCTCCAGTCAGTTGTTATTGTCAGAGCCCTTGTAAGCATAGTCAGAGAGAGAGTCTCAGAAAATAACAAACACTAAAACCATGGAGCTAATTTATTTTAAGATAGCATTTTCCCTACATTAAACCACTCAAATGTAGCAACGCTTTTAATTTGAGTGGCACTACAAGAAAGAGATTTCACTTTAAAAAAAAAATTAAAAATATGATTCTGTTTTCACTTGCATTTCAGCCAAAGGCTCTAGGAATAGTCAACTTCAGTAGGCTGAAGTTTATGGCCTACTCAGAGAGAAGTAAACTTGTATATTCTAATAAAACACCTATTAATACACATTTTTGCATATTAATTTTGCATGGCGTCATATAGTATGGAATATCCTTTTGGTCAGTTAAAGTCAGCTATCCTTGTCTCTATGTAGCACTGCTCATGAACAGCTAGAACATCGGTGTGCTATCAACTATGTTTTTCTCCTGAAGTCAGAACTTATCATACCAGATGCTATGAAAGTGAAATCAATTTTTTCCACATGAAACTAGAACAGACAGGCTCAGGATGTTGTCGTAATCTGCTATAAGTTGTCTGAGAAGAAAGAATATAGGTAGATTTCTAATAGGACCACTCCAAAAGTACTAAGGTGTCAAAATCCTGTCAAGTGAACAGTCTGTAGTAAGCATGAGACATCAGGCAGGAACTAAGTTAGTTAAGCTAGCTCCAGTAGGGCACTGGGAAGACAAAAGGAAAATACCAGAATACAAACACCGCCCCTTGCTATCCACTTCTAGGCATGCATGCTTGAATACCTCTGAATCTTATTTTCTGTTTGTTTGTTTTTTTTTAAACAGAACCACTTTTAAAAAGCATAAAGGAAACTGTATTGATTTATTTGGCATTGTTAGTTATTCCCCATTATAGATGGAAGGACTTAAAATTTATCAGTGGATATTTTAAGTTAACGTGGACTATACAAACAGAATCACAGTCAAAGAGTGACCATCTATTGCATCTGATAATCAGTAACTCTGCCAATATGCTAAAGTAGTAATAAAACAACATAAAAATAAAAGAAAGCAAAGACTGCCATGCCTACATATGATTTATTGTGTAACCAGAAAAAATAGCAAGCCAAGACTATTTATTGAAAGTAATAAACAAACATAACTCTGGTCATCAAATCCCCAAACTTCAAAAAAACCGTCAAATACTTCCTCTGTCACTGTTTTGAGGGCTGTTAGAAATCCATATGTCCTGATGAAACCTGTTGCTATGGGTGAAATACCAAATATTTTTGCACACTGCAGATGGTATTTCACTGTTTTCATAGGCAGGTCACCAAATACCTTCTGTTCCTGTTTTCAAATGCACAACAGTTGTCAGATGCTATATTGAACTCAAAAACTTTTAAAATAGTTTTTTGAAAAAACTGAAATCAGAGAACCAATAGCAGCAGCTTTGACATATATATGACAGAAGACATAACAAAATATACTTTAAATAGGTTAATACAGGTATCACAAAACATTATAGTATTTAAAGCCAGCATAGACAAAATACTTGAGAAGTATTTACTTTCTATGCTATAGTAGGACAATCAGTCTTGTAAGCAACTTAAGGTACAAATTACATTCAGCTTTTAATTTTTTTTTTGATGGCTACAGTTCATTTGTTCACCAATCTTAAAAGCAGAAACATAATTGAAGCTGTCATTTAAAATGAATAAATGTAAAATATTAGTAGACTTAAAACGTCCTAATCCTTCTCTAAATATTAAGGCAAGTCTTTGCTGCTTTCCTCCCCCCCCCTCAACTTTTACACATTTACAGCAGTAATATATAAACTTTTTGTATAAGATATACTAACTCCTTTGCAAAAAGATGCCTCCTCACTCATGTAGCTGCAAATAGGTTCAAGCTGTTAGCTAGCATAATAGTGAAGAATAAATAAACAGGAGTATAGGTATTTATGTTTATGTATATACACATGCAGTGTTATTTATTAGAAATGTAATTTTTATGAAATCATCAGTTCTTTTTTATATTAATTTAGAAAGATAACAACTTGAACAACATTTTGATATCCTCTTGAAAATGTGAAAAAAATCCCCATTCCATCTGTTCTTGACAAAGTAAAATAGTAGAATGAAGAAACCTACAGATTTATTTTGATGTAGTCATGCACTGGAAATATTTTTAAGTGAGTCATAATAACTGTCATCAGCTAACTGTATGTCACACTGGACATATAGTCAGTGCATCTGACCTTCACACACCACACTTTTAAATCATGAGCTGGAAGTATATAGACTTCTTGGAAAGAAGTAGTTTCTAAGCAGGCAGAAAATGAAAGCTCTTGTGAATAATATCATAATTTAGTATTTCAATGGAATAGTAGGTGCCAAGACAAACTTCAGAACTATTTCTCAATCCTCACATTACTTTAGTTGATAGAGTTAAAAAAATATTTCATACCTATGTCAAACTTTTAATTGTTAGTTCTACCATAGAACAGGAAAATTATCACTCCAAAAATCTAGACAATAAATTCCATTAAGACAATATTTTGAAGTGTGATTTGTAAGCTTTTATATGATACTTAGGTCACATGTGCGACATCTTACTCTCTGCCTCTGAGATTTCCTCACATAGTCTAGGCATGACCTGAAGGCGAACATGATCAGGTACTGAACTTGCAAATTCTGCAATGATACCTAATCCTTTCCCAGTCACAATTTGTAATGTCACTCTTCTGACCATCAGACTATACTTCCACCACTCACCGTGGATCTTTCTACACAATACCACTAGTGTATGCCTCTGTCCATCTACCCATTTCGTACTTTGAAAACTACAGCACTTCAATGTCTGCTACTGCCAAACAGTGAGTTGTCTTCTACCCTTTCAAAATGATCCAGTAAGGATCAGTTTCTAATCCACTGGCTCAACCATGTGCCTGTTCCTCTACATCCTTTCACTGACATTTTTTTTTTTAAACACTGAACATTAAAATTACATCTTTAGAAGGCTCAGACTCTTCCTGTAACCAACATACCTTAATTCAGCATCAAAATTCTTTCAAAATTTCCTTAATTTCTAGATCTTAGCTGTTACAAACAGACATTGAGAAGGGAGGTTGGGCTTGAGGTCCTCAAAGCACTCCCTCCATCCTGAAATGCTTTAGCACTTTACATTTTCAGGTTCTTTTGTGTTTTCTTGTATACTGATGTAGCTATTTAATTATTCTCACTTGAATTCTACTTAAACATTCAGGTCTGATGTACTGACAATTGTTTACATAACTAGCCAGTACTGATTGCTCCCATGACTTCTATTGTCTCTGTAATTTCACAAACATGTAGACTACAAACTCTCTCAAGGTGTTTATCAACTCTCAGATGTAAGATGCTCACTGTCTTAAAACAGTCCTTACTTAAACAGAAAAATCAAGTCTGCAAGATAATAGCTAATAGATTTCTCATACATTTTTTTTTACGTTACTAGATGGAAAGTGATTAGTCACTCCACTTCTTAAGTTATAAGAAAATTACTTCTACCAAGGAGAATATGCTTCTTTTTATATAGGCCCATCACAAACCCTTTCCAGTATGAGTACTTGAAGTTAGAAATATATAAAGCTCTTTCACATTGTTGGAGGACACCAGCCAGCCCTTCATCTTGCTTTTCAGAGAATTCTATTCCATTCGGTCAGTGAAAGTCTTGATGTGCTTTGTATTTTCAGGACCTCTGTATTTTCAGAACTCCTACATAAATACATTTTGTTATCAGTGGGGAGCATTTCCTAAAACATCACTGCAATTCAGGAAGCCCTGAGTCAAGAGAATTTGCACTTCTTAATTGCATACACACTTTTCTACTTCAAGCATAAAATACATAAAATTATGTAAATTGGTTTTATATTCAAATAAATCTTTTTATTTTTATTGTTCTCGCAACAGTTTTCAGTGTTTTAACTAATTTCCTCTAAAGGTAAAACATTATTCATTTTAAATTATTGGAGTGGAAAATTGCACACATTTAAACATTTATGAAGTAGTATGTAAGGGCCTGTGGTCTCATCAAATATTTATGATATGGCGCCATATTTATTCCACCTACTTGTTAAATTTTCTTGAAGTGCCCACTGTGATTTGTTTGGCAGAGCATACCTACTTATTTTTCCATAAGTCTTTCCTGTGTTTCATACAGTATTATCTGCTGTTTAAACTATACTAGGGAAAAAGAAAGCATAATATTTCAGACTATTTTTCATCTCTCTATTAATAGAGGGTAACTGCTAGTGGGAATTTCAGATTTCTTTTATGCAATCAGCCAGGACAACATAGAAGACCATCTACAAAACAAAATACTTAAAAATGATTTCATGATAATTTTTGAATCCAACTGAAGTGTTGCATCTAGCAACATGAACCTGGAAGGAAAGTGTGAATTCTATTTAGTGATGGGGTTATTTCAGGTAGTTATGAATATCATCTGCTTAACTTCTAAAAGAAAATAAAAGCCTTTCCAGTAAAATATCAATGTCATTCAATAGCATGGGGAAAAACTTTACCTTTAGTCCTTGGACAGAGCAGAGTTTTCCCTTTCATGTTAATCTAAGTTTTCTTACCTTACTTATTCTAATTATTTAGTTCATTAATTTTCAGTCTGACAACAATGTAAGTAGTCATTTTTAAGATCCTACAATGAATTAAAGGGATATAAACTTGTTAAAATTTTATCATCTCATTAAAAAATAATTTCAACTTTCTAAACATAGAAGTAATTGTGTTTTATTTTGCCGTAAACTTCTTCATTTTCAGCTTTGATTTGACACAGTAAATAAATGCGGTGAATGATCGTTTGTACTGATCAGCGTTGCACTGTAGAGTGATATTAAATTTCTGAATATTATAGATAAGCAACACAACGAGAGACAGACTTCGTATCCTGTTAAAAGGACCCCCATTTCTGAAAGAAACGACAGATTAATGTTTATGCATTCAAACAGTAGTGACAGGATTTCCTGTAGGATAATGCCACACTATTTTCTTGGTTGTATTTTTTAATTATTTAACATTGAAATATTATGAGTTATCAAATCTCTCCAGGCAACAGCTAAATTCAAACAGTAATTTATTGAAACTAGCAGAGTCTCAGAGAAAATACTCTTCATTAACATTTTGTTCTGGAAACAAAGAAAATAGTTTCCTCCCTGTTTTCTTTTATTTGGAAATACATAAGTGTCATCTATTCCCTACTTAGGCTGCTCTCCAGTCATCATTTCTCAACCACATTACAAACAAGTAAGAAAAAAGAAGGGTAATCCTTTGAGTTTCTCTATAAACTGAGTACTGCTATCTAGAAGACATATTCAACTCCTGTAAGAGAAGTACCTCCATATTTTTCTATCTTCTTCCTGAAGTGAATTGTTTTTCATCTTACAGCCTTGAAAAGATCTTCAGAACGCGTTCAAGCTTAAGTACAGAATCTGCTTGTATGTCCTTAAGCATTGAGCTCAAAACAGATACACAGCAAATGAACAACAGGAGAATAATTTCATGGATGGCCAAGAGGTTTTGAAATGTTTGTTTTTTTTTTTTTTTTCCCCCCATCTGTGCATATTTCTTTTGCTCTCCTTCAATGATTTCTGTATCAATGTTTTTCACATCCCACTTACAGCTCGTAGCTGAATGGCATTTACATCACTGACATTCATAACTAAGTCTCAAGGCAGATTAGGTTTGGTATGGTTGAGCATTTCAACTGGAAACAATTTCCTCTGGTGAAGAGCCAGGAAGTCGCAGATGTCAGAAGCAACTAACTGCTACACCTAAGATATAACACTTTCATGATCTCACAGCAAAGAACAGATATCAATCTTTCTACTCTTATTCTCCCTCCCAGCACAAAATTTCTCACTGTAATAAATGAGAAAGCTGTAAAGATGTAAAATATGTTTGGTTGCAGAAAACAGTTACCTTTAAAACTGATACATAACCAAACAGTAAGAGTTATGTGTATGAGACCATGGCATTCAGTTGTAATCAGTATGCCTAGATAATTAAGATGTAGTCTTTATTTAGCATACTTTGGAAAGAAATGCAGCAAGAATTTCAGAAGTATAGACCATCTGATAAGTACATACATGGAATTCGCACAGACTACAGATCAGTACTTTTTTTTTTTTTTTTTAACCTAAATAACATTATCTAGGTTCCAGCTGCTCTGTGTCTGGAAGCGTCATGCTTTTCAGGAAGAGATGGCTGCCAAATAGATTTGTAGAAATTCCCTCTCCTAACACACGAATAGTAAAACAAATAGAGATGGCATGTGGAATATATAAGAAGTACAGTAAGGAAAAGAACGTTTCAGTAAGAGAGGAAAACAAAAAAATTAGAGAAAAGGCATTCAGTGATAATAAACTCCAAATATCTGAATAACTGAACTGCTGCTACAGAATCAAGTAAGAGCTCCACAACCACATGCACCTGAAAAAACAATACTTTCTATTTTGTTGTTTGTTTGGTTTTGGTATTTTGTCTATTTTTTCCAAAAATCAGGAGCTGTTACCACTATCAAATGGCTCAAAGTCTTTTGGAATATCATGAACTACCTCCGCCTTCTAGGGGAAACACAGGCTGCATATCTGAGAAGTTATGGGCCGTTCCAGTTGCAATAAAGGTGATAACAGTGCATCTAAAAATGTAGTATTGATTCAGTCCTTTACATGTATACAAACTGAAATGAATCAGCTCTCATGTGAATTAAAACAAATTTTAAAACAGTTTTAATATGAGTAATCATTCTAATTACATTTCTGAAATCTAACAATGTAAGCAAAAATATAATGTTATACTCAGAAAGATGTATTTTTTTCCACTTAGTTTCTGGAAGAACGAATAGGACCTTCAGTATTCATTTTTCTAATACATTGTAATGTTATTCTCAGAACAAAAGAGGAAATAAGTAAACTTCAAAAATAAGCTACAGTATTTAAAGGTTTTAGAAAACTACACATAACGAAATTACTTTGAATATGTTTTTAAAAGAATGTTCCTAGTACAGAACAATTGAATCAGGTAGCAACTTCTGATAAGACTACATGAAATCAACCTACTTATACTTGTTGAAAATTGGTCATTCTGAAGGATTGTAGTTTGAACAATCAGTCTCTTATTTTAAGCATTCTTCCTCCATCTAATCTTAAAGTAACAGAGAAAGAAGTTCAGTTTACAATTTCATTTTCAGAAAACCCACATTAATTCTCAGACAGTATTATCAGGTTTCACAGTATTATTTCCTCTGGCATTCTCCCAGTAAAGTCTTAGAATTAGCCAAGCTAATTACTTGGCTTTATTTCCTTGACAGTCTCTTAACAACACAGCTATTATAAGATTAATAACGGAAAGCAAAGCAATGAAGTCTTCCCACTCTATTTAGCTACACATCTAGATAGAATCTGCCAGCTAGGGTAGTCTTATGAGATTAGTCCTCTGCCAGACTGTGGAAGGCATAAAAGATGATCTCCAGTTTCACATATTTGCATCCCAACCAACAGATTTTTAAAAGAGAAAAAAGTACACTACATGCTCAGTTCTACCAAGATTATTTCTTGCCATCCATATTCAGAGTACTCATTCTGAATGGGTGGAAATATTCTGACTTAAGTCAGATAAATATGCTGCACTGCTAAGCAACCACTGAAGTCAAACTTTACTTACTTTGCTGCTCAACTTCTTTATCCGAGTTTGCTTCATTCCCAAATCTTACTTGGCAACAAAAGAATTTGCCATTTAGCAGATGTCTCTTATTTATCAAGCAAATATCAAGGTAAACCAAACTGCACTTCTAAAAGCTGTTTCTTTTGTTGTTTTTTTGTCTTTACCATTCAAATCAAATACAATTAGCAGACAGCAGCAGGTCCTAATATCATCATAAACTTTTTTTGGACTTTGATCAACAACTTTAACATATTCAATAAAAAAAACATAGTTCTGATGACTTGTTGTATGTTGCTATATCAATGCTTCTATGTCATCTCCCAACTAATCAATATTCATATCATCACTACCTCAAAAAGCTGTTAAAAATCAAAATTTGAAATCTGCAGAGAAAAATCATACATACATACAAGAATCAAGTGTATGCTTCTGTCATGAGATATTTAGAAGCTATGAGCTCTACACAGAGAGCTAGCAGAACATTTCATTCAACAGTGAAGGTGAAAGTTATTTTTCCTTTTTTACTGCCCAGATCTGCATGTCTCAAAAGTAAGCTAATGCACATGTACTCAAACGCATCTCCAGTTAGCTTGGATATTCAATCCACCAGTAGTGCAATAAAACATCTTGGTAAATTCATACTAAATAGGTCAAGTTTCACGGCTTCCAGAAGCCGAACAGAGCCAACGATGGTTATGTACTCAAAACCAGCCATACTGTTCCTCCTCTACAGAATGTTGCATGTTGAACACATCAAATACTGAAAAGTCCTTTTCATTTTCCATGGCGTAAATTATTACCCTAACAGGCAATGCACACTCACACAATAATGTAGGGAATCGGGTTCTGACTAACCTTCATATCATATCGGATCATTAACTCATTTCCTACAAAGATAATGGAAATTATATAACTTGAAGACCTACTATAATCTCATTGTTTCAAAAACAGTGACCCGCTATCATGAAGAAGAGTTGTAACGCGATGGAAAGCACAGCAATGAGAACAGAGTAGCAAGATGGCAGGCTGCAGCAAATGAGAATCCACTCAAACACAACAGCAGCCAACAGAGAAATAAGAGAAAGAAACTGCTTACCTTTAGAAGGCCTGTAAAGTCCTCAGATAGGCAGGGATCTCCAGAAGAGAAGCCCTTACCTTCCTCCTCCCCCTGGTGGATCTTGGCTCCACCCCTTCCAATCACTCAAGTGCATTGCATGCAGCTGACCTTCTCTGGGTTAGCCCTGCCTTCCCATCAGGTGCTCAATCACTAGTTCAAGCCGTGACTCAGCATTGCCACTACAAAGGTGATTAGATTTTATCTCACAAAAGATATGAAATAATTTATTCTTGTTATTTTTACTATGCTATATGCTGCTAGCAAATGTAAGTGTAATTACATAACTAGGTGATATGTAACCACATCCACACCATTGGGATTGTATGTCTTCTTAAGTACCATATTTTTTCTCTGAGAATTAGTACCCTACCTGGAAGGCTTAATCATTTTTAAATCATTCACCTTGCCTCAATTTTTACTTTTTATTTACTTTCTCAAGCTTCTTTGTAAGTCATTCTGAGCAAGAAGGAGATTTTAAAAACAGCACAGTATTATAGCCCTCTATGTCTTCATTATCCGTGTCTGTAAGCTAGAGGAAATGTGTTAGCCTTCTATAGATGTAAGATACATTTATCTTAAGCATATTCACTGATCTCAACTTTCTTTCTACATTTCTCAGGTTTGCTCTGAATTTAAGTACCCACCTGTAGCTTAAACTTCAGCTCTCACATCCATAGATCTGGCTCTGCAATTTTGTTTCTCCTTGTACTTGTAAAACTTTCACACGTAAATGTGTGTAGACATATATACGTAGGTATATTTTTGTTTGTGCATGAGTATCTCCTTATACTTTTGTTCTCATACATATCTTGCTCTATTTCAAATGCTGAAAGTAGTTCAGAGTTGTTAAGACTAAGAAATAGAGGATTAGTCGCCCATATATGCTTCAGAATACAAAGCTGAAAGCATCAGGAGGCTGGAATTTTCTGGCTGAATAAAGCGACATGGAAAAACACATAAATGCTGGGGTGTTTTCATAAATATGACTTTTTGTGAATTGTCATTAAGCTATTCCCTTGTTTCCAGCCAGGGTGTCTGCTGAGCTAATTGGAAAATCTCATTTTCTCTCCAATTCTCAGTTTTATCCTTCTAAAGTAGACCTAATTTCAGTCCTGGACATTCAGTCTCTAGTCAGGTCTTGGACTTAAGCTCTGCAGCAGGAAGACTGAAAATTTTAATTCTCTCAAACTTAGCTGGGTCTCTTGTGGTCTATTAAGCTAAGGATTTATTCATGGTATGAACTAAGAGTATTAAATCATTCTCACTTCAACAGGATGTTTGAAAGCCTAAAAATCACAGCTCAAGTCAGAGGGAGCACTTAAAGATATCTAACTTCATGTGAATAGGATCAGAAAAATATTTTAAAGTATCTGAAATGCCCAGACACCACTTGCTTAGTTTATATTTTAAAGCCTTTCTTCAGAGTCCAATGAGTAGGAAATTCCTTTAGAAAATAAAAACTACAATTCTAGATAGTCTCTTAATCTGGAGAGTTAGGATTTAACTGCAAGATATGATCAAGTTACACTGTTGATCCGTATTTAAGTAATAACGAATCCTCATATTCCAGAAGTATAGCATCTATGATAACAGGCAGCAGTTATCTGAAAGCATTCAGATTTGACCACTACAGAAAAAAAGGAATAGAATGAAAATTTCTCATTAATGTAAAGCAAACAAATAAAGTACCATCAACTGTGTTTATTTCATAAAAAGCGGCAAAGCTCAAAGTCTGTACTTACTAAAGTTTCCAATTTTTTTTTTACATGATAATATCCGCAAATACTGAAACAGTACTTTTCCACTAAAAAAATAATGCTGACTGAAAAGTAAAGATATGTTCTAGTATTTCTGACTGGAAGGGAAATACTACTCAGGATAACAAAAGTAGTTCTGCTGTAGCACAATGAAAGATGATTATGAAATGAAAAATGTATGCAAGACACAGGCAAAAACTTCCTGACATTTATATACATGATTCATAGCACTGATAGGAGTATTCAGTATAGCCTCACTTTTTCTATGATTCAGGGTACCAGCTTTCAACCAATTATCTCGTTATTGATCCAAATAACCTTTGTTTAGATAAAAGGCATCTTTAGAAAGACAGTCGTCTACGCCTGATAACAAAAGACAGAAAATTCCACATTTCCGTTTTGTTGTTTCTGCAGTGACTAATCTCCCTCCCTGTTAGTGTTTATGGCTAATTTATACTCCAGATTTCGGGATTGTCTCTTTAGCATACAGTGTTTTTTTTCCAAATAAAAATTATTCATTCTCAAGTTACCTCCTGTGCTGATTCTAAAAAGCCTACAATATTAATGATTGACTTTCTCATGCTAGTTGATGTAATAAAACACAACCAAACGAGTGTGACATGACTTTTAATCCTCTCAATCAGAAATTTTCTGTATTAAAATGTATTAATCTGAAAGATACTACACCAACAACTTTCATAACAAGTTAATTGTATGGGACTTTTATGGAAGAAGTTTTTGAGTTTGTTATTTTCTCCTCCAACAGGTTGTTTTTCTCTGTCATTTTCCTTTTTCTGTGTTTTCTGGGTATCCTTAAAATAAGCCCTTTGTTTCCTTTTTAATTCTCTATTCCACTGCTGAATTTGGACTTCTCATTTTGAATCTAAATCTTAATTTATTGATCTCACATACTTACCTTGGCCCTCATTCATTTCCTAGCGAACATCTAACTAAAAGAAAGGTCAAGTAAGTTCCCAGTTTTGCAGTCATCCACTCACATCAGGCAGTACTTCATCCAAATCATCAGTACTGTAACAATTTCTCAACTGAGTTAGCATCTCAGCTGACCTATGTCTCTCCCACTGAACTGCATTTATTGACATCAGATGGTTTACAGGTGTTAGAGAATAGGAGGCTCTGAATGTTTTATATTACCACGAACATGTTTGAAAATTCTTTAGTTCTGGCTGAGGTTTATTGTGAAACAGAATCAGAAATCAGTTGTTTTCTAGTCCCATTAGTTGCTAAAACAGATTAAATAACATATGAAAATAGGTTATTGCTGAACAGACGTCCCTGTACCCAAACGTGGCAGAGCACATTTTGTCAACCCCAGTGTGTTTTAGAAAGCATCAAGAGCAACTATACATAATATCTCAATCACATTTCTACAGTCATTGCTTAAGGGCAGCTCTTCCATATCCATTGCTAGAGCATAGAAAAGATCTAATTTGGGGGATCTAATCACACTTGAACTTAATTCTGACTCTGACATCTGAATGATGTACAGTCCAGAACTTTCAGTGAAGCTTTTGAATCTTTGTGCTCCTTACCACCATAGAACACAATCCTCATTCCCATGCTCTGTAGGAGTTTTGTGCTCACACGCAAAGTCAAAAGGTAATAAATGAAGTTCCAGAAGTAATGTGGCAGAACAGAGCCATTTTCTTCACTTTCTGCCAAAATCTGTGCAGGGGGATGAGAGAAGCAGCTGCCCAAAAATGAAACTTCCACTGTGAACAGCACAGTCACATTTTGTAAAGCACAACCAGTTAGGAGGATCTTGCTTACTACTCCATATGCTCATGACAACTCACTTTCTTTGTCATTCTCTTAATAAATATGCAGTAACATAAATGATGCAAGTGATTACAAACAACTTAGTGGAAAAAAAATCCTAAGAACTGAGGCTTCTTTTCTATATATTTTTCAGTGTTCTATTACAGTCTCTTTAACACGCACTTTATCCAGGTTGGATTATTTTTTTTTTAAAGGAGTTTGGAGAGAGATCATAGAATTATACAATCATAGAATTGTTAAGTTTGGAAAAGACCTCTAAGATCATCAATCCAGCCATCAACCCATCTTCACCATGCCCACTGAGCCGTGTCTCTCCCAGCAGGTTTCCTTCTGAGGTACAGAACCCAATAGCAGGAGTATTTTTAGATACCCATGTGAACAGTTTTCTTTATCAATGGTCATTTTTTCATAATGTGTGAGCTGTTGCAGTGGTGTTTACAATAGTCCAATGAATCAGAAAGGTGTCAAGATAAATTTAAACCAGTAGAAACAATTCCCCAAAGCAATGACTTGCATGGAACAAACTCCAGCTGTTTGAACATACTTGATCCAGAAGAAGATACAACTTCTGTATCTCAGATATATTAATGATAAGTATCCAGCAGAATACTCAGTGCTGCAAATCTATGTAAGGTTTTAACTGTGTTTGCTTATGTCTGAACCCTTCTTTTCTTTTGGCTCAAAGCTTGCTTTCTGAGGTATCTTTTATGATATGACTCTAACTGACTTACCAAGGAGGCAAATGGTGGGTGTCGCTGTGTGGCAATCAACATCACCGTGCAAACATTCGAAAGCATTTCCTTCAGAACTGTTTGCCCCAGGAATAGAGTGCTCAGGAGTGTTTACTGGTGGAAGATCTGGCCAAATAGTGCCAGCTTGGTATGGGAGACTGGGGAATGATACCATCGTATCCTGTGAAAAACAGGATGTATGTGGGCACCTCTCTGCTCCCTCCTATCTGCTGGCAAGGCCCGGGAGATGGGAACAAAGGAGTTTTCTGCTGAGATCCCAAAGCCAGAAGCTGCCACTCCAGAAAGAGCTGACTCAACCACTTTGGATTTGATCTGTCACTCCAAAAAGAGCTGACTCGACCAATTTGGACTTATTTATAAGTTCGTACTACTGTTGGTGGTTGTCGTCGACCAACGGGGTCGTCGACCAAAGCGGTCATCGACCAAAGCGGTTGGCAACCGAACAACAAGCCCTGATGACCCATCACCCAAGAAGATCAACGTCTGCGCTACAAACAATGCTGGACCCCTGGTGGTGACTATCTCTCTGGCTTTCTACAAAGACTCCTTGCTTTTTTTTTTCTCTTTTCTATTGCCCACCTTCCCTTCCCCATCTCCCTAAGCTGCTAGGATTTGTAATAAACTGGTCGGGCTAACATTTGACCTGTTGTGTCTTAATCTTGCAGTTGGGTATACATATATTAAAGAACCCCTTCTCCCTCCTGACAGTTTAGTCACCATTGATTCTTTTGACAAACATGAGCAATTACACAAATATTGATAGCACAGCAATGTTTTAGTTGTTGCTGAGCAGTGATGTACATTTCCAAGGACGTTTCAGCATATCAGCTTCTCGTACTGTCCTTCAAGGGGCCTGGGTGAGCATAAGGAGCTGGGAGAGGACAAATCCAGGACAGCTGACCTAAACTGGCCAAAGGGATATTCCATACCGTATGGGATCATGTGAAAAAAATAATAAAAGCAAGGGGAGTTGGCCAGGGGACAAACGCTGCCTGAGGACTGACTGGGCATTGGTTGGCAGGTGGTGAGCAATTGCATTGTGCATCACTTGTTTTGCTTACATATACACATACATATATATTATTATCATTTATGTTATTTCTGTCTTCCTTTCCTGACTTAGTTTTTATCTCAACCCATGAGTTCTATCTTTTTTTTTCCAGTTCTTTCCCCCATCCCACTGTGAGGTGGGCAGTGAATGAAAGGCCATGTGGTGTTTTGCTGCCTGTTGGGTTAAACCACAACAATTATTTACATATTTAATATTAAAAAAAGGCATGTCTGCACAGTTAGAGCACTCAACTAGTTCAAGTGCTACATCAGGGAGTGGTGTTCTTAATCTCTAGATCCTCTCTTCTGCCTCACTTTCTCAGTAGGGCTAGCCACCAGGTCTTCTGTTGAGGCTTAATCTTCAGAGAAAAAAGAGTGTCAATTTCTTACAACATCACCTAAATACAGATGTATTCTTAACTGCATCATATTTATTAACCACCATAAAATAATGAATCAATTTTGGAAATGACATGAACCACTGTACTTGTATATAATGATGATGCAAGCAGACTGATTGCATGTATGGAAACATTGTGCATCAGAACGCACATAAAACTAAGAAACGTGCTGAAAATATTCTGTTTTTCAGGTGTGAGCCATCTTGGTTTATAGTTTAGACATACTAAAGGCTCTGTTGAAGATTATAGTTTTTGTCTGCTGTTTTACTTGCTATCATTGCTGTTTTCAGGAGCTGTTGTAGTGAAGATTATTCAAAATAGAAATTTATAGCAATTAACTTTTTTCTTTGGATGATTCATCAATCACAAATTGCACTGAATAACTATCAAACTTGCAAGAGACCTCTGAACAACCTATGGAGTCACGGAAATACCAGCTTTCAGCAGACAAAGTTCTGGGTTCTAAAAGCACTGAATCTGGAGAAAGTAACATTTTTATGGAAAAAAAAAAACTATATTTTCCCATCTTTAAACCATATTGAGAGAGAATAAAACAAAAATTGTAAGTGATCAGTTATAGTTTTACACATCTATTAACATACAAAAAGAAATAAATTCTGGGTAAAACAAAGAAACTGGACTACTTTATAAAGTTCTTCTAGCAGAGAAATATCTTAGCATCAACTTATCTATAACTATATAAGGATTTTTCTGGAGGAATTATCATCAGTTTTGATTTCTTCAAATCCCTGTGTAAGTAAGATATCTTTTTACAGATTTACTTTATGCAATTTTGAAAAAAATGATATGCAAGCAGAAATAATTTCTTCAGCACATGGAGTGATTTCACACAGGGGCCCTGCCACTACAGATGCGGTAGCAGAGATCTGCAGTGTCACACACAGGTTACATTCTTCTGTAAATGGCATAGACACTCCAACTATTTTTTCTACCTCACAAAAAGAGTCAGAGATGAACCAAATTTCAAACGCCCACTAAGTATTCCATACTTCCTAGCTGATGCTTTTGAGATTAAATCAGAAGTAAAATTTGTTTTCTTAATGTTCAGTTTTAACAAAAAATGTTATTATAAGCTACATTTGAGGAATAACTTTGTTATCATTGAACACAGCTTCCAGAATTGAAAGAATCAAAATGTCTGAATGGGGTCACAAAGGTGTGAAAGACATTTTATCAGTGTTCATCTTAGGCCAAACAGCAAGGAGGTTTACAAACAGTAGACAGGATCTTTTCAAGTGGCAATTGTGACATCACTAGTGAGAGGCTGACGGCCAAATTTAGCTCTGTCCACTGTGAGACTTTGAGTTCTACTGTTCAGACAGTTCCTCATGCAGCATAACATATACCCGTTCATTGCACAATTGGACAATTTGTCCAGAAGTATGCTGTGAGAGACACAGTCAAGACCCTTAAAAAAAATCCAGAAACACTACATCTGCTGCTTTCCTTTCATCTACTAAGTCAGTGACTTTATTGTAGAAGGATATCAAACCACTAAGACAAGACTTTTTTATTTGACCACATAGTCAATACATGTTGACTATGCCTGATAATAGCTTTGTTCTTTAAATGTCCATGAAAATCTTCTTGCTAACTTTTTCAGAAGCTGAGGTTAGCCTAACAGTTCTGTAGTTTCTTGGGCATTCTCTTATGTGCTTCTTGTAGATGGGTTTAATATTGGCTAACTTCCAGTCAGCAGGGACCTCCACAGGCTCCTAAGACATTTGGTAAACTGCTGAGAAAGCTCCAGGTATAACATCTTCTAACTCTTCCACTATTCTGGGGTGAAGCCCTCCAGGCTCCATGGACTTACAAACATTCAGCTTATACAACTGATCCTTTACAATTTCTATGACTAAAAATACAAAGTCACTGCTCCCCCAGACATGGTCCTCCAAATCAGAGGACCAAGCAGCCCAAGGTCCATCATTAACATTGAGAACTGAGGCAAAAATAATAAGTTGTGTTACATCAAGATTATCAGGCATCCAAAAGTCTCAGGTAGGAGAAATATAATGGAGTATATGCAGCCATTGAAAAGGATTGAAAAATGTTTTGCCTGTTGCCAGGTACATGAGTATGAAGTCTAGTGCTTTGCGAAGAGGCCACGCTGAACAGCTGTCCAGCACCCATGCTTGTATCAGATACCTTGTGTTTGTGCTATAATAAATAGTAAATGCATTTCCAGGAAACTGCATGTGTAGAGGACATCCAAATACTGAATATGTCAGTATGCTAGTTGTACCTGCAAATATTCAGCTTTAAAAGCACTCTGCAATCTAAAGTATTAAAAATAATTTTGCCTGGCCAATTAACCAATATTATACACTTCTTTTCAACAGTCTTATATTGTTTGTGTGTGTCTGTGTATCTGAGATTACTACAGTCCATGAATGTTCCCTAGTTTGCCTGAGCTCATAGATCTATCACATAGATCTATCACTGTAGAATCTCTCCAACGTAATAGTTTGGAATCCTTTTTTTTTTTTTTTTTTTTTTTTATCCTTTTAAATGTGCTTAAACACTTTAATAATAATAATTCAAAGTTCCTTTTACCTACAAGAAGCTGAATCCCTTGCTACTTGTACTGCTTCAGATCTCTATATGCATTTCCAGTCCTCAAGAAAAAAAATTCTCAACAATATTAAAAAGTGGAGCACAGAATTTTGCTTAAAGCAAGTGTCTCTTTATCTTTAGACTAAATATAAAGAGACACTTGCTTACTGCACTAATTTCAGAAAATACATTTGCCTTGAGAGCTTTAAACAGCCATTCTACCCTTTGTTTCTTTATTTGTTTCCAGTAGCTCAACACTGTAGTGCTATTGTAATAAAGCAGGATATTAAATGAACAATGACAATACAACTGGCACTTGGGAAAATAATGAGGAACATTAATTCACAACTATTATGATATTTAACAGTCTGAAGTTCTAGTTTTCTATGAGGCCTGCTTCAAAAGTAATGCCTCCTATTTTATGACGTTGGCCCATAATGCCACAGGTGGATGTTGGTGGTATGGCAGTAGGGGTAGGAACTTTCCCCCAACGTTCCATTACATTTTATTGTCTAAATTGCTCTGTAGGAGCATTCAGAAATGTTGATTCTATTTGAAAAATGCTTGTTGCACAAATATCTTGCATAGACTGCTGGCTGAGATAAGCTGTACCTGGGAGTAGGAAGGGTGCTAATCCAAAGATCCCCAACGGGTTCATTTTCCTGGTAATGTAGATGAAGGTGAATATCAGGCCTTTTCATCATATGGTGCTGTGCAGAATGTAGAAGGGGGAGGAAGAAAGAGACATAGGGTGGAACTGGGATCAATGGAACAATGCATGAGGACAGAAAGACTGTAAATTAGATCACTCTTGCCTCTGCAACGTGAGCATACCCAAGAAAGAACAGCCCCATTGTGTCTACGTAAAAGAGAAAATCTTCTCAGTGCAGTACCCATAGGTATCATTGATATTTGACATCCTTCTATATCAAAATGTAAATTTTACTTAATCTTCTTGGAATCACAAACAACTTATTTTCCTCCACTGCTGTAGGCTTATTTCATGTACTTAGTGAGACTTTAAGTCAAAAGGGGAGGGGGAGAACAACCAAATAAAAACATAACAAAACTACATTTAAAACTGCATAACGGACAATATAAGATCATTGTTTCACAGAGGGATGAATATTGTTTGAATGATATTTAGTAAATATGGTTATTTTGTAAATATGGCTGGTAAATATTAATATATATTGTTAAAATTATAGATTTTAAATTCATTTCTGTAGCATTAATCTAATAGTTTTCTCCACAGAAGGCCATCAAGTTACAGCTAACTCGATCTTACTCTTGTGGGAAATCTTTATTTTCCATGACCTATGCATCCTACATTCTCCCAGCAACATCTGCACAAAGCTGCTGCATTACTCTGGGAAACTTACTTTTCTTCATTCAGCCTCTAGGCTCATTATTCAAAAAGAAAAAAAAAAAACAACACCCTGTAAATATTATTGAAGATGACATTTGACTTATTGAGAAGATACAGGGGATCCCTGCATAACATCTATGCTGACCTATAAAACTTTTGGTATCTGTCAGAATGATCAAATAACTGCTCTGCGAAAATGATGTAAGCAAGCAGCCCAATGAATTTGCTCACTGGTAAAGTTTGTGTATAAAAGTGAAATACATAGATTTCTTTTACAAATGCATTAGTCAGAACACCTGCATGCATTAGAACAAACCCTTCTCACCCCCTCTCACTCCTCAGCACAGCCCAGGGAAATCGGGCAAATAGGTATAAGCAATTCTGGGAGCCAGGAGAGAAGACAGAAACAGAAATACAAGTTTAGCTATTGAGGATCTATGGCTCAAGATGAATACTCTCTCTCTCTCAAATCTCTCACTCCATGCCCTTGCTGCCCTCAACAAGGCTGCTGCAGGTAGCGGCTCTCTTTCTGGTTGTCATATCCTCGGGCCACAGAGCAGATTTTGCACGGTGATTTCCTCTTGTATCCTCGCTGCTGTTCACAGTGTGAATCTTCAAGACTGAAGTGTGATGAATGCCAAAAGCCAGGCTAAGATGGTTAAGTCTGAACATTTAAAGTAACAGCCATTAGCAACATGTTATATCCAAACAAATGCACAGATTCTCAAGTTATTTCTACTCTTGCCTCCATAACTATGCTTAGTGTCCTTTTTTTTTTTTTTTTGCAAATCTATACCTCTGTTATATTATTCACATCTCCTATTTGTTTCCGTATTAGTATTATATAAGCTCATTTGCATACTCACTCATGCTAACAGCTGCTGTCTCATTTTTCCTTACTAACAAAAAGCTGACATAATGCTGCAGTATTACCTCAATCACACTTCTAGTAGAAATGGAAAAAAATTGTCTTTTAAGGAAAAAGAGGAGAGAAATTGTAGAAGAAAATCAGAATGACTTAGTTTGACCTTGGCGCTGGAATGGGCTGCCCAGGGAGGTGGTTGAGTCACCGTCCCTGGAGGTGTTCAAGAAACGTTTAGATATAGTGTTGAGAGACATGGTTTAGTGGGGTTATTGGTGGTAGGTGGATGGTTGGACCAGGTGATCTTGTAGGTCTTTTTCAACCTCGCTAATTCTATGATTCTATGATTCTAAAAGTAGGCATTTGCTATATTAAAAAGTAAAGAAAATGATGAGCTACTACAGAGCTAATGAGAAGAGAAACAATGGTTGTCTAAGCTTCTGATAAGCTCTTTTTTTTACTCACATGATTGTTTAAAGAACCAAATCCAGTCTCAGAGTAATAAATTATCCAACAGAGGGATTAGAATCTTTCTTCTTTACCATCTCCTGTAATATTTTCAAAATATCCTTAAGCTACAGGCAGACCCATAGCCCCTTGAAACTATTCACAAGTCAGTTCATCTACCTACAATATCACGCAGACCAGTGCACTATCCAGGCCTCCCACTCACGTTAATCCAAAAGTGAAGTACCAGCAATGAGGCATGGCCATGGGGCCTGCTGAACAGAGTTTATATGCTTTCAATCAGAAACGGATGTATTTGCCTTCCACCATCAATTCCAAAGTAAATTGGAAAGTGATTGATAATTTCACATTACTTTTTATTTCACACACCAATGTTTACTAAACACTTTGTTTTAACCAAAGTAATTTTATTTCATCGCAGCTCTACATTTTTATCAAACATCAAGGGCAACATTGATTAAAATGCAAGTAGGAAAATCTGTGCTGCATACAAAAAAATAAAGATGTGTAAAATATTACAACATATGGAAAAGGAAAGACACTGAAAATTAAGTTATTAAGATTTTATTTGTTGAATTTCAATGATTTAGAGACTCTGAAACAGATAATTTTGATATATTAATATTAATTAATTTGCCTAAAACTCATGAAGTTGTTGAACCAAAGTCTTCTTTACTGTTGACTACAGTAACAGTCACAAAAAAGTAGTTTGCTGTAATCAAAGTAATCGTGGCAATCACAAAAACACATAGCAGGCTTCAAATGCCATAGATGGTAACACAGATATTTTAATAAAAATGATTTCTTACCTCCTGAAAGATAGCAACATCTTTAAAATAAGGGAGCCAAATAATCATTAATAATCACCACATAATTTAAAAATAACTCATAATAAATAGTGAAGTTCTTGTAAGATTAAGAAGCACACCAAATTGTAGTTAAAATTTCACTTGTACCGAATATTTGGACACATGTAATTAAAAAAGTGTTGCTCATCTGGAGCTGCTTAATAGTTTTCCCTTTCTTCATTTTATTTTGAAGATGCTCAGGTTGCATTTCAGACAATAAAACAATGCCTTGCAATCATACCCAAGGTAGCTGTGGTCTCAGAAGCAGCAAGGCTTTTATCACCACAGGCTAATTAGCAGTCCTGTTATAGCAATTACATAGCATTTCAGTTAGGTTATTTAACCTTGCTCCTGGGCATTAATGAGTATTACATTAATGCAACTACACAGATGCTGAACCAAATAAATCAGCTCTCCAATTGTTTGCTGCAGTCCTTGAAACAGCACTCTGACATACTGGCACCTTCTCATTCTACAAGCTTAAAACAGAATAAATTTGATATGAGAAAAGCATCCATCAGGATGAGCTGAGTTTGTTATTGTTTTGTTACATGAAGGAGAATATTTTCAGCAACAATTGCTGAGAGACATAAACTCACATGAATCCAACAAGTTAGCACAACTGATTTAAGGTTAGAGAAAGTTAAACTGCACTTGAAAAATCCTTGGACAGATAGAGGAAACAAGCTGAAATCTCTTGCTGTCTGCTACTCTGACTAGTGAATAATCAAATCAAAATTATATAACCATCCTTTCTTCCTGGTCTCTTCAGCTCAAATCTTTGTGATTCAAGGCTGAGAAATGCAGTCAGATATTCAGATCTGAAAAAAAGGGGACTGTGCAATAAAACCACTGTCTATTCAGAAGTGTATTCCACAACTCTGGAGGTGCTGTGCGGCAATAAAAAAGAACTGCATTGCCCATAAGGCAAACATCACTGCTATTAGTTTAGCACACTTTTCTTTCTTTTCAGGAGGACAATTCTGCCAAAAATTCTTCCTGGTAATATGAGTAATTTTTGTTACTGACTCGAACAACAATGTTCTCCCTAGGTCTGTAAAGCCTTCCTTAGGTCTCAAAATAAAACAATATTTGCCTGATACTTGATTTGTCAGGACTCAGATTACTTAATGTTAAACATCTCTTTTTCTTGTTCTTTCTCAATGCAGTGGTGTTCCCAGCAGGTTAAGTCAAGATAATGAGGCAAATTTTCATGCATTCATAGTTATGACATAAAAAATGCTATCAGGTGCTACAAAAATATCATATAACTTTTCATTCTGAAGACTTCTAGTGGAAGATATATTGATCATTTACAAAGCATGGTGACACAACTTAAATAGCAAGGCAGATGAAAATTTACAGATGTTCATTATTTCACTAGAATTCTAATTAAATATATCATGAGGCATTTGTTATTACTAATATGACTGGCAAGACCTGCAGCTGGAGTGTTAATAATTTGCTATTTACAGAGATGAAAGAATCATCCAACAGGGCAAGTCTACCAAAATACCATTTCTTCTATACTTCACATATTCTTGATGTCATAAGACAAAACATGCTGGAAATACACTAAAAAAAAATAGTATTTATTTTAGAAGGTTTTATACTACTGTAAGCTTTTATTTACAACCATATTTCATTTATTTTCCTGATATTTACTGTAATTCAAATTTGCATGGAAAGCAAATGCTCAAGGCCATGCCAAACAAAACACTGCTGATCATGCTTGCCAGAGTAAACACTACCGGTGCATCTCCTAGATCCAAAATGTGTGATGTTCTTTTCCCCTCATTTGACATTGTGCTTAAATAAAGGTCTGTTCAGATTACTTTCCAGTCAAATGCACAAAGACTATAACTGATTGAATTTCTTCCAAAAACTGTTGTAATCTACCCTTACAATAATGCCTTCATGAGTTAATGTGACAAGATCACTTATTGGACTTATCTTTATCACTTATCTACAAGTTTATTGATGTAAAAATACCTTATAAGTGAAATATACAGAATCAGAGTATGTTACAAAGCCTGCTCCAAAAGTAATGCCTCCCATTTTATTGCTTTTGCCCATGATATCAGAGGTGGATTTTGGTGATACGGCAGCAGAAGTTGAATCATCCCACCAATATTCCATTCCATTTTGTTGCTGTGTGACAGATTTCAGCAGAGGGGTGGTCTGACAGAACGATTCTGACATGGAAGTGCATATGAAGCAAAGGGGTGCCATTGAGTTCCTCCGTGTGGAAAACATTGCATTCATCAACATTCACTGATATTTGCAGAATGTTTATGAAGCCCAAACAGCAGCTATGAGCACAGTGAGGTGGTGGGTGGTGCAATTCAGCAGCAGTGACAGCAACAGAAGGTCACCTCCACTGGTGCATATTTTTACAAGCGCAACATGCACACTCTTGTTCATCTCTAGCAAAAGGTCATAGCTAATGGTGGTGACTATGTTGAAAAATAGTGTTTTGATCTGAGAATTTGCTCTATCAAATAGTGTTACTGTGTTCTTTGTATCTGTTGCACTTTCCATGGAAATAAATAGGAGGCATTACTTTCGAAGAGACCTGTGTACAAAGATCTAGAACTTTTACAAAATTCCACAGGGAAGAAAGATGATTTAGAAAGTGAACTACAAAAAAAAAAGAAACTTTTTAAAATCTTCAAGAATTTACTCCTAGTTAATGCCCAAACAAACAATTTTTGTTTCTAAGCTGATTTTTACCTATATTAATTGTTTGAGAGATAAATTCAATCTCCTTCCAATGACAGTAATAAAGCAGGGAACTATAAAAATACAGATGAAATTTTAATAGGTGCACCGAGGTCTTAAGGAAGATGATCAAAATGAATGTCTCAAGCAGCAACAGGATGTTTAGATTTAAATCAAGGACAGTAAGTATGATTTACCCTGTTTTCATTGAGCTTGCATCAGCCCTGTGATAATTCATATCAACTATAATAACATTTACCACCTTGGGAGTTTTGTTAATTTTCTCTGTTTTATGAAAAACGGTCAGTTTATTGGTGCTTTTTAGTGAAATAATATACTTACTTAGTTATTATATGTAGTTTATTAGTCGATAAAACACTATACCATGGTTTTAGATGTTTACAGGTTGTTTCTGTCAAAATCCTGCAAGATAGTATTAATATAGATATTCAGAAGTGTCATGCTGTGAATTGAAGGTGTTGGCCATCATGAATATCAATAGCTCAAAATTCTAATATCTGTGAAATCTTCTTTGTACTAGTGACTTATTTTGTACTTATGAACTAACAATTTTTCTCATTTTACTAAATATGGCATGGTGAAAACAGAATGAAAAAAAGGAAATTAAGCAATTTCATGTAAAAATTAGGATTTTTATACAATTCTTGCAAGAGAAATGTTAATGGCATCAGTATTTTTAAACAGAAAGAAAAATATATATGTTAAAAAAGGTAATGATATAGTCATTCTCTGTGAAACCTAGGGAAATCAAATAAGCTTGTTCACTTTTCCCACCAACTTCATCTGTGTAGCCAAAAAGAGAAAGGAGAGAATGAATGTTAACAGCATGCTTTACCATTTTCTCCAGTAAGATGATAATTTCCAAGGAGACTTACAGTTAAGTTATAACTCTGTATTAAATATAAACAACTATTTAACGTAGGCACAAGCATTCACAAGAACATTCGTATCTAACAACAGAACAAGAATGAGACTCATTCAACTTCTTTCTACCTCTCCTTACTTTTGCAGCAATAGAAGAGAGGAAATAGTTCACAGAAGCAAAATCTTTTGAAGTATTCCTCTTAGTCTAAAAATGGCAGTATTAAAGTCTCTAATAAGCCTAGTTCTAGAGAGTAAGTTTTTGAAGGTCTAGACCTACATAGCCATCAGGTGGAAAAAGTTCCAGATTTGAACCTCAGTGTACCTCTTATTTTAGACAAAAACAGGAACATAAATTGATTTGGCTAATTAACCATTGAAGTAAGACTTGCAAACAGGAATCCCAAGAAGTTTGCACAATCGATCTGCAGTACAAGAATTATTTGCTGAAGAAATCAATGATTTTTTATTAGTTAATAAATTTAATGTTAACATATCTCAGAAAATTTCCAGATGGTGAAAGGAGTATACATTTGTTGAAAAAATTATTAATCTCTCTCTAGATTCAGTGCATAATATTAGCATCAGGACACGATACTTAGCAGCATAACATTCAGAGGAGGTGCAGAAATATTCTGGTAAAAGAGTCGGTGTAGTTATTTGTCCTCAGGATAATAAATAAATAAATAAATATTATACAATATGAACTGAAAAGTAATTTCAAACTGGAAGAGATATCAAGTTTTATTTACCAATAAGTTTTTACTCCATTTGTTTTACTTCTTTTTAATTTTCAAAGTGTTTTGCCTACACTAACTCACAGATTAGTCTGCTACTGCAAAAAATCCTTCTCCTACAGGAAGTTTCCATAAAAAGTGTTTTACCAGCTCTACATAGTTTTTGAAGCATCTTGCTTCTTCAGAATATTTAAACATATCCCAAGATAAAAGCTTTTCATACGGAATTGATTTTACAGACTAAGTACATCACAGACTGTTTGTTCCTCAATTCCTAGGAAATAAGCAGAGGCAATATCAATCATTAACGAATTTCTTTGGGGATAAAAGAAAACCACCACAAAATAGAAAGTGGACTCCAATTACTACCAACTCCATTATAATTTGTCTGCTTCACACAAGCACAAGATGTTCTGTCGGCAAGCTGAAACATTTTTAATAGCTGATGCGCCTGAGAGTATAAGAACGTTATTAAGTTTCTAAAGCTTACTTGGTGCTCATTTTTCTAGTTATTGTTATTCTGTACCAGACTTGGTGCAGTCTTAAACACATCAGTTTAAGTGAAGCCAAAGCCCATATTCCCCTGCTACTTCTAGCTTGACACAATTGTTTTGAAAAGCCAAAACTCGTCACTTGACCTTTTATAATCAAAAACTACCACCATTATCACCATTATATGTGTGTTCAAGGTGTACTAGTTGTTTT
The DNA here is from genome assembly GCF_002078875.1 of Numida meleagris. Lineage (NCBI taxonomy): Eukaryota > Metazoa > Chordata > Aves > Galliformes > Numididae > Numida > Numida meleagris. Next base: position 49,251,745 of record NC_034412.1, read on the forward strand.
AATTGCCATGATAAGCCATTGTCCCACAACATTTTTTACTTCAGTGAAACCAAAGGTAGTATAGTTGATGCACTGCCTACATAATAGTCAGTCTACGTGTCTACAGCCGACTTGCAACAAGTTGACAGCAGTAGAGTTTGTTTAGATAACACAGATCAATACATTCTCAAAATTTTTTATATATCCTTTGAAAATATTTGTATATCTGAAGCAAAAGAAAAAAAAAAGAAGCACACTATCCAGTCTCAAAGCAGAGAAGTGAGATGACAGTGGTAAGAAGTTACAAAAGTAACAGAATTCTGGAATAATAATTTGCGCAGAACATTACAGATTCTGAAAGTATTAATAAAACAGTGCAGTTATAATGTATCTTAATTATATGGAATATTTACCAGACTATATGCAAGCCGTACTTTCCCTCTTCCAGTACTTCATAGTAAATTTCATCTCCACTTATGTTCTATATTGCTTTTCTTTGTTCCTTCTAGAATTTCCTATGATTTACATTAGAGGAACTGTATTTTGCTGGAAGCTTAGAGTAGAGAAATGAGGATAATAAAGGATTTACTTCAACGTCACAAAACTCTGGCAGAAAATGTTAATAGTAGCTGTTATAAACTTCCGTGACAAATGAGACCAGGCCCAATTTGCAACAACTCAAAACAAAACAATATTTGTCTTTTACAAAACAATCTTTAAGTTTCGATTTGATTAACAAACCTCACCCTTTTACTTACTACAGTAGCCACATAAACAATTTGTCCCTGAATATTCTGACGTAGTTATTTTCAGCTATGGGTTTTATCATTTCAGAGAGGGTTTTGAAGGAAATGATAGACTGAAAGTCTGCTTAGACATTGTTTTTAATGATTGTTGCTTTTCTTTAATGAGCTCTTCCACACTCTGTCTTATTAGCTGCTTCTGAATATTAAGTAAGTGATTTTGGAATTGTGGCAGTTTATAAATGATACAGTAAATTGAACATTTTGTGTACACAGTGCTGAAAGAGATGTGAGTCAGTTCTGCTGTTGCTAATTTTGTCACAGTCAGAAGAATACCTGCTAAGTCAGTCAAGCCAAAGACTGCTTTAAAATGCTACAATATAAAAAGAGAGCCTAATTCCGGTAACTCATATATAAACAAGCACAAAGATTACTAAATTCAATTAGGAAACAATTTAGTACTTTGGAAACCAAGGAGGCAATTCCTCATAATTCTAAAAAGATTAGAAACATCCTTCCCCTAAAAATTTAGTAGGAAAGAAGTTGCTGAGACATGAGACAGATAAATCACCAGTCTCAAGAAAATTCCATAGCAACACAGATTGCAGAGAAATGTGTTTTCTAAGTCTCACCAACAATCATTAGAACTGCAAGTAAAAGAATTAAAGTCAGACTCTCTCCTGGGGTGACCACTTAAGCCATGCTGATATTAACAAGAACATGTCATTGGTCAGGAAAAGTTCCCTTCAGCAAACAATAGATCCTAAATTGCACTGACTTAGAAAATAAAGCATATATCATCACTAAGACAAAAGACTTTTACTGATTATTTTATCCCCCAAATGCTATGTATCGTAGTGCTTTTCTCAAAATCTACCTAGCTTTCAGAAACAGCAACCCCTCCTCTCATCAGATTCAGAATTATATATCACCATACCTGATTAATAACAGGCAACAGGAACTCCTCAGCTCTGAATTAACAATCAGTCTCCAGCACTGCCCAAAACAAAACACACACTCTTTTCCCACTGATCTTAAGCCACTGTCTTAGACCATTCAATCTAGCCAGTGTGGGGAAATATCTTGCTTTATTACATACAGCAATGTAAGAACATTGGTTTAGTTGTGTTGAAGTTGTAAAAACAAGTTTCTCTATTTACACTGCAGTATGACTCTTTGGAATCTGTCATGACTTTCAGAGACAAATGCTATCTAATGAAGAAGAAGAATATAACCTAAGGAGAAAATATGCAATGTGCAAAATATGCAAACAAATAAAGAGAAATTCCTGCAATACTGTCCCTCTGCATGCCTCTAAATGCTTTAATATTTTCAAGTTTGGAAGAAATTTTAACTTGCCAGACAATCAGAGCTGTGGAACAAAACATTGGATATCCGATTCTTAGCATGTTATTGTAAATAAAATTTATTATTGTAAATAAATCATGATTTCATCTTCTGCCAAAAGTGCAAGTCTGTTTAACATTGAGATATCAGCAATTCTTGACAGATGAGCTACAATGGACATGAACAAAATCATTACATGTTTCCCCTCTCTCTAGTATGAGCACGTACTCATTAAAAGGTGGTCAAAAGTGATTCAATCCATGTACTGAATGTAGAATATAATTTTTAAAATGAATCTAATGTATTGTTACAGAAATTCATTGTAAAAGTACCAGTCTAAATATAGACGCTACCCAAGCTTAAGAGAACTTTGAGAGAGCCGGGGCTGTTGAGCCTGGAGAAGAGAAGGTTCCAGGGACACATGATAATGGCCTTTCAGTAAAAAGAGAGGGCTATAAGACAGAAGAGGACAGACTCTTTAACAGGATCTGTTGTGTCAGGGCAAAGGGAAATGGTTTCAAACTAAAAGAGGGGAGATTTAGACTGGATACAAGGAAAACATTTTTTACAATGAGGGTAATGAGGCACTGGCACAGGTTGCCCAGAGAGGTGCTGGATGCCCTGTCCCTGGAGAATTCTGCTTTTAAAGATTTAATCTGTTCTTGACAAGGAAATTTTAACAGGTGTAGCTTTCTGAGTACTTAAATCTGTGCTTTTGGAAACACAAATCTGGTCTTTCTGTAGATTTTGAAAGTCTTATCCATGTGTCTTGTTCTCCAGAAAGATGTATTATGAAGGAATTGTACAGACACAACAGAATCCAAATGATTATATGCACTGTATACAGCATGTGTGTATTTCAGTTTCAGTAGTTTAGAACAGTAAGAACAAAAGCAGAGAGCATTGTTCTTTGCCTCTTGTAATATTTGGAAGAGGTTTAAAAAAATGTTTGAAGTGATTATTTAATTCTCAGATGTCTGGTTATATTAGACCAGAATGGGGTAAGCTAGTCAAATCAGGTTTATTTTAATTCCAGAATTACTACACCCATCAAGATAATTAAGAAGTAAATATTTCAGTAAATGTATTACAATCTCCTATTATTCACTAAAATTAAGCACCCAAATATCCAATTTCATATGATGTACAGACACATGAGTTTTAATGCTGCTCAGCCTCTTACATCACTTGTTCATATATTCTGCTGAATCTCACCAAATATCATTAACTCATTGCTGTCCACATGCTGGAAAAAAGGGCGAGAGCATGTGAAACATTTTAAACTTATGAGTATTTCCTTCTGCTCTCATCTTCTTGTTCCTCTTTGAAGCCAAACATAAAACATTCTAGCCGTTTTGAAGATAAACAAAGAAAATTGGTTTCCTAGCAACAGTAATTTGTGCAGAGCTCTTTGAAGTTTCTCCTGGGTGTTTTCAAGGCTTTGCCCTTTTACTGACATCTGAATAAAAGTACCCAAACAAGGATAAACCTATGTTTCTTTTCAGAACAGAAGCTGTGGTAAAGCATGGAGTTCAAAGACCTCACTGTCCTTCAAAAAAACGTAAATTTCCTTTCACAATTGAAAAACAAACAGCTAGCATACATCCAAAAAGCACAAAGAGCTTTATTTCCTTGAAACACAGTTTATGGTCCATCATTGACAAAACCTAACAAGGTCCATTTCAAAACACAAAGCTGGCAGCTGGAATTGCTAAACTAATAGTTCTCCTAATATATGAAATTGTATTCCAGGTGTATCACTCCAGACATATTGTTATCATTATTTGACAAAAATAAAGCAATGCTGACTGACTTGGACTGATGGCTGTTAAAATATCAGGTGAGAGAAGAAAAATTGATTTAAATATTAGTATTTGACCCCTGAAATGCTCTACGATCTTCTGAGAGTTATGTGCATGGGAGGATATAAAATTCTTATGTTTAGAAAACAGTGCTTTCTTGAGGAATTAACTGTCAGGAAACACCACTGAGACAGAGCAGTACTCAAGATGGAGAGAACCTGCACAGTTATATTAGTGAAAGTAATAAAAAGAGGTAAGGTATTCCTCAACACATCTGTAGGCCACTTTCTGTCAGAAGGTGCAGAATATGCTCCCGAGTTGGCCACTGCATGATGCTGTTGCCTATGTTGCTGAAAAAACTACCAATTGTAGATGCAGGTTAGGAAACTACAGTGACTTTTAATTTGCTATAGTGTGTGTTTACTTATTGGAATTAACACAATATTTAGAATGGCTGCATTACTTAGGAGAAGAAGTATATTTCATTTTGATATTACTATTTGCAAAAGGGTTAAAAAGGACAAAGAAGAATAAAAAGCACAAAGAAATAACAATTCGTACACCTGCTGTTTTTATCTGCCTTTTGACTACTCAATACTAAGATAAAGCAAACAAGTGTGTAGCTCACAGATGGAAGCAACTGCTTTTATGCTTATGACATTTCCATTGGTTCTTTATGAGAAGTACAAACTGGTAAAAAGTCTTCTATGAGAAAATGCATCAGTAAAATAAATTGCACAAGTAAGCAAATATAGAGAGGATCTTTCCTTTCTAAGAAAAAACAACCACAATGGTATACTTTCTGGTCTACATGGATCCACTGAAAAGCTCCAAATTTATAAAACTGTATAATACCATTAACAAACAGTATATTATTACAATTTTTATATTACTTGCTAACAGTATCAATGTCAGCAGCAACAGTAGCATGTAATTTAATAGAAGAGAGATATCCAAGTACCACCATTCCTAAATTACAATAGTCCCAACATCATCCAGAACCAATTTTCTATAGTACCAGCTGACATACTACAACAGTCAATTCCTTATATCCCTCCTGAAAATCTGCTGCTGCAAAACCATTTTAGTGTGAACATTACAGACAATATACAGTGGGTTATAAATCATATGTATCTGTTTTAGCTTAGAATTGGCTACCAAAAAACTTAATGTTTCATTTATTCAGCATCAGAAAAGCAAAAACAAAAAAAAATCTTAAGAGTCACAGGAAAACAAAACAAAACAGACAACAGGAAAAATAGATGTGCAAAGGTATATGTCCATGGTACAATTGCTTGTTGAGCATGAAGTTTTAGCCCCCCTATCTCAAGGAAAGATATGGACAAGGTCAGAAAAAAAAGACAATAAACAGTATAAAATTATTTTCATACACACAGAAAATAAGAATGTTCATCTTCCAGAGCATGTCTCTATAAGGAACATGTAATAAAATTTCATATTATGAGTTTTCATAACAAGTTGGAAAGTCCAGCTTATTCCTTGTGTTGTAAGTGGGCGGTTACGGAAGCATCGCTTCATCTCTTATCATTTGTGCCTTCCTGAAGCCTGAAAAGCTCTCCTGGCTACTCAGATGAAATGCATCACAGACTGCTCTGCTCACCTCATAAGATATGAGCATTCAAGACGATTTTTCACTTCACTCATCCCTGAGATATCTGTTAATTTTCTTTGACCTGCCCTACACTTTCCCTATATACCAGAGTGCAGCATTAAAGAACTTTAAAATTACACTAAAGTAGTTAGGAGTATTTGGGGGCATCCCAAGCTGTTTTCAATTAACTGCTATCAGTTACAGAGTCATTTAGCCCAAATAAGCTCTTCCAGAAGTAAATATTTACCATCTGGCTGTAGCTGCACACAATACCATATCTGAAGCTTGAAAAGGGAAAAGTGTTAGAGAGAGTGCTGCTTAGCCATTCTCACAGTCATCTCAACAAGAGGAATTGCTCGTGCAATTGTATTCCTAAGTTACTGCTCTAATTTTTTATATAAATTGATAGAGTTAGGATTGTCCTGATCCATGCAGAGTGCTGTGCAACTAGGTTGTGAATCTCACCTGCTTGGTTACTCATCATCTAATTAGTAAACTGTAAGCAAGAGTGAGATCCCAGAGTTTCTGCCTTTATATTATGATTAAGAAACATGACTGGCAAAGTTTAGTATTTTTGTAAGGCTTGGCATGATTCAACTGCTAAAAACTTATTAAACAAAATAAGAAGGCTTTGCCATTGGCAGCTATACTAGTCTAGCTGATTTTCTAGAAAATCACAGTACCAAAAGCTTTATGTATTCACACTTCATAGCATGTATTGTGCAGGGAAGAACAGTTTTCTGCTGACCAGCTAAACTGTCCATAAAGTTTTATTAATGATTCATAGAAATAACAAATTTTTACCTATAATGAAAGGTCTTTGCCTTAAAAATTAATGATGCAAATGTGGCACATTTATAACCAGTTCAGAGTCACTCCGCTGTCTTTTCCACGCAACAGATGACACAAATTCCCCTCATTACAACTCACTGGCTCAGCTGCCAGTAAGGAAACAAACCCAGCTTTGTTCAAACGGTACTAAACAGTCCTGGCAAAATGACACCTGGCATAAGACGCTGCAGTGCAAAAAGCTGGCTGCCCATTTCACTAACCAAGAAGATGTTCAACAGAAAATGAATATAATTTCTTCTAGGGTCTCCTAAAAAAAGAAAAAAGAGGATGGGCCAAATATTACCTCTGCTCTGGACCAGCGCTTAATTTCCTTTTTGATTTTTTTTTTTTATTCTTTATATTTGTAGATATATTTCTATATATCTACATATAAGAGCAATAGAAAAATAATAGATTTTTTTTGTAAATGTGTAAGTATAATAGTATTTCAATAAAATATATCCTTTGGGGAGGGACAGGGAATGAGCAAAAGTATATATATATATATATATATATATATTTGAAAAGAAGATTTCATATGGCCTTGGTTATCAGCATGGTAGCAGATTCTTAGACTGTATCTGCCTACTATGTGCCTGGATTTTCTGTTTTTATGATGGTAAATTGATGAACACCATTTACAATTGCACAACTAACTTCAAAATATTCCAATGCCATTTCCATTGGAAAGTCATTTCTAAGAAAGATTAGACTGTTTTGCTTTCCTGTTATTGCAGCACACTGATGCTTACAAGAAAATGGAGCCTTGTTTAGTCAGCTGCTATACACACAAGCAAACAATAAATTAAAATAGGAAACACAGAGGATGGTTAAGTAAGGAAAGCCATACAATGTCCTTACTTTATAGATAGTAAACTGTGTGACATTTGTTGAAAGACTTGAGACTCAGTCTGTGTCTGAGCTGTTAGCTGAATAAAATGAAGCCAATAAAGGTCCAGACAGGCAAAATGTATTACAGTGGTTTGAAAGCAAGACTAGTGATTTAGAATTATATGCCTGGTATTGTGCTGCTCTGCATATTTTACACTTGTGACTTGATTGCTTAAAGCATCGTAGTGCTATGTTTTTCAATATCTTTTTGAAGAGCAGCAATCAGTAATATTTTTAGAATATTATGTATCAACAGTATTGCTGTCTCTGAAGTCCCAAGGCTACACTTGCTAAATGGAATTTTAAACTCTAAGGGATGCAAAGTGAGTGCCGATGTCTACTCAGCTAATCAGAAGAGTAGCTTCCATTCACTTAAACTCCTACAAAGCTGTGCCATATTTGAGTTGAAATAATATATGCTTCTGCAGACCTGTATCTGAAACTGCTCCTGCAACTACCGCTGTATCAGCAGCAGTCTGACACTCTAGGTAGAACAGCATAGGAACCCTACTCTGTTCAACTCCATGCTTAAACTGGTACAGGTTTTCAGATTTTATCCTGTGCATTAATTAATATGTCAAGGAAAGGCAACACAAAGCTAGGTAAACAAACAAACAAACATGATGGCAGTTGAATAAGAAATATCATAAATTGTTATAAATGTAAAATATTAATTAAAACAGCGAGAAGCTTAGATTATCTGCTACAAATTCTGAACTTACTATTTTGAGAGGCTTAGAAAGAGGGCAAAATTAATTCACTTCAGTGTGTACATTTATGAAATATTTGTTTGCTGATAATAACTTCTGTCTATATTTAGAGAAATAGACACAACTTAAAGGAAGTAAATACTAAAAAAAGGATGATTTTGACACAAAGGTACATAATATGGAGCCTACCTCCCAGCATACCTTATTCTTTAGCAATAAAATGACATTTCAATGGAAAAACAAAACCAAGAATTGTGAACAAAAAAAAAAAAAAAGCTCTGGAAAAGTATTTTTTTCTTGCTGGAAAATGTAGTCAGTGATTAAATATGTAGTTATACATTGCTACGTTTGTGAATTTTCTTTATACATGTACATGCCCACTAGTATACATATATACCTAATGTGGAATATTATTTATTTCCAGCAGTTATAGTTTGCTATCACTGACCACAGAAAATGACCCAAACATTGATGAACAGGCTGCCTTGCAATAGGCCCCAACAATTCTTATATCTGGCATTTATAATAAAGAGAATTGCATAACAGCCTACACATCACATATTCTTATAACAAAGATTTACTCAAATATTTAGCAGAACGTGTCCTGTAGAAGCTGTGATTGATAAATCTGAAGGAACGGACTGACAGAAGGATAGTGCAGGATGCACATTCCTGCCAGAGTATGAAATAAATGTTCATTGACTGTAAGGTGGCCCAGACTTCCCATGAATGCAATGAAGCATGAACATCAAGGCTGGGATAATGGATTCCAACCATTTACTATAACCCCCAGATGCTATATGACTACAGAGAAGACAATGTATGCAGCTGAAGTAAGTTACATAAGAACTGGGCTTCTTCTTGCACATTTTAGCAAACCCATTATAGCAAGCAGAATTGTCTGTGTTTTGACAAACTGAGCAATCAACAATTATTTTCAGATCGTTTGCAGTAAAATGTTTAAAAAGTGAAGGGACAGTGTGTAGAAACTGAGTTAGAAAGCAATGCTTTCCTTTGAGACCTTTGAAGTTGAAAGAGTGCTTCTAAACAAAATATTATTTTATACTCTCTCTTTTTGCTAGAATGCTACAAGCCTGAGTCTAAGTCTGACTCTTGTTTAACCAGTGATTTCAGTGGGCCTGTTTCTGCTTGTACATCAATCCAGTTGGTAGTGGAAACCAATCACACAAGATGATACACATGCAACATGGATAAGAGGGCATAAATTTGGCTTTTGGCCTCTTAAAAGCTCTATCATTCATTCAGCATAGATTTCTGATAGCATTTCAATGCACTGCCCACCTGCTTCTTACAATGTGAGTTACAAACCAAAGCAAGTCATCAATTTTATATTAAAGTACTTGACATTCAGTTCTGCTCATTCATTCAGAACCATGCAGTATTTGTGTCAATCCTGCACAAGCAAACAATCTTTCAGCTTTCTAGACTTCTCAGGAATTATGCTACTATTCAGCAATCCTTACAGAATGATGTTATAGATTGCATTCTCTTCTTGACTGTGATATGACACACGTAAGCAATGAAATTACTGAAGAGCGTTTAGCTCTTTACAGATGAATAGAAGTCTTAACATTGAACTCAACAGACATACTGATTCTCCTTAACTTTACTTTTCTGACACATTGTAATTTTGTTGAGAATGCACACTATCCATGCATTCCAGACAAAATTACAAGTGTCAGCAGTAACATACAACAATAAATGCATTCAAGCAATGTCTTCACTGATTTGAAAACTAATGAAGAAAAAAAAAGATAAAGAAAAAAAAAAGACATAAAGTCAATATTCTACTTGTTTCTATTCTTGGTGAGTAGCATACAGAATTTACCTTTTGGTGGAATATTGTGACAAGTTGTCATTTGTCTTTTTACTTCAAAGAAAAAAGAAAGTATTAACCTGGTGAGGTACAAAATTACTGCTTTTTTCTAACACAGGAAATACCATATTTTTAAAGCAGAAAAGATAGAATAACTGGAAACTAAGACAATGAGCGGTAAGCTGCTTTCTTTTTTTTGCCAGAGCTGATACAATTTAGTTTGATAAAATGGTACCTAGCTTTTTTCCCCCCCCCACTTCGATTAGGTACATTGTAACTTCTTTCAGTGATGTCATTGGGTAGACTACTATTCCCTTGAAGGAAACTGTTTTCTATGCACCTTTCATTAGGGATAATAAATCCTCACAGCAGCCGCAAAGGCTGCAGTATCACTGAATTGCTTAAAATTCCATTGCTTCTTTCTCCATTTCTGCTGAATTCAGTTCTGGTCTAATCTCTGTTTATAATGCAATATCTCCAGTTAATTCAGATATTGCAATGCTGAAGGAAATATGTGCTCTTTACTTTATAGGTGCTGAATAAAGTACCATTTCTTTTATTTATCAAATGGTTGAAGCTCATTCTGTGTGTGATAGTTTCCACTCTCTGTTAGCCACTTATACACATATAAATCCGAAGGCACTGGTCTAAACAGGATGTTTTACTTGCAACCTCCTCTCCAAAAGTTTTTTTTTTTTTTTTTTTTTTTTCCCAGGAATCTGCTTTTCATGTACATTCATAGCTTTCTCTGCTCATTAAGGCCATCAGGGTATGCTTCTCACTGTTTCCTAACCAGCTGATACATTGTACTCTATGGGAAAAACAAATCCTTTCATACATCAGATGAGGCACATTTGACAAACTCTACTGAAAATGATGTAGAAAGTGAACTAATAAAATGACCAAAGTAGCTTTACTGAGTTTTCTCTTTTTTTTGTCTCTATCCTCCACATGTTCCTTTTAACAATGCAATGTGAGAACAGTCAAAAATTGTTCAGCAGAAAGGCCACCTCACAGAGGCTTTAAGTGTTTCTAGAATGGGTTAAGGAATGGCCACTTCCAGGACAACTATTTTTACCTTAACTACTGTACTTTCAATGAGAAGTACCTGTTCTTACATGAACAATAACCCTCCCTTCTGTACCCCAGGCATTTTTCCCTTTCTACTTGCTACAGATTCTTCATCAAGTGGAACATAAGAAACAAAAATTCTGCACTGGAATCAAGGAAAACTGAAGTTGATGTCTTTTAGGATACTTGATGGTTAAAAATAGCCCTTGTGTATATCAGTTAAACCTTTTTTTTTTTTTTTTTTTTTTTAAGCTATTTAACTCAAATAATAAATACAATAGTTTATCTTATTACTATTGAAATTTGCAATTGCTACTGCAACTGATATTTTGGGGGAAAAAAAAAATGCCTTGTTAATTGCTAAGATATTAATTACTTATTCACAATTTCCATGGTTGTTATGTACTGTTTTTTTCAATCCAAGTAAGTTCAATCCAGGGTGCCCATGCTCTACATGTTTACACAAACATATGAATACTATTTGAACAGCACAGATTAAATTTACACGAGACTACTGCTGATGGTTTTTTTTTCCCAGTGGAGAAATGCTGTGATTTTGGTAGAAAGCAGAAAGCACAGTGACAACATTTCGTTTGTGTGCAGTGGGGTTTTCTTTGGAAAGTTGTTTCCACAGAGAACACTTGGTGTTGCTTGTATATTTTTAAATAAAGCTACCAGGCCTAAAATTCTTAGCTTGAATCGTCCGTCATTTCCATTACAAAAGCAAGTTAACGTGAGAAAGCCTGAGACTGATGAGTTCAGTAGAGGAGAGAGGAAAAGAAACAGAGGAAACCAAAGAGCCCGGGGACAAATTGATGTGTCTTTAAAAAATGGCTCTGAATTGAAAAAACCTTTCTGATCTCTGAATCAACTTTTCTCTAAATCAAATAGAGAAAAACCTAGAAACTTCATGCTGTTTTGTACCCCTAGCTGAAAACATCTGAAACAGAACAGAAAGCAGCACCACATGTGTTAAAATGCTGACAGTAATTATTTTGCTATTTTGGATAAGTCATAATCTATGCACAGAACTATTTCACTACAGGTACATTTTTCAAATAAAGTTACTAATTCATAGTTGGAGGACAGGAATACTTTCCGCACAACGGGAAAGCAGTCTGTCATCACAGTAATTCTTTCAATACCATTGCTTTAAATGTCTTAACTGGCAAAACATCAGTGCCTACCACCATCCTGTATCTCATCATCGCAGCAACAGGGGTTCCTACCATAACAACAGACTCTTTGATGTTGTTGTTTGAACATTCTTTCCCCTACAGTTTTCTCAAATACTTTTACTGAATAATTTTCCATGAAATTACTACTGTCTTCTGAGGACTCATTACTCTTCTATCTAATATTTCTTGATTCTGCATACTTTTATAAATCCTTATTATCTAGTCCAAACCTTAGCAAAGTTTGGGCTCTAAGTTCTCAGCCTTACCCCTGCTGAAATACAAACTTTCTGCTGAAAAATTTGGACAAAACCATAGCAACAAAATAAAATAATAAAATAAGTAAGAACTGATATTTTCTCTGTACCCTAAAATATATATAAGAAAAAAATTAAAAATTTAATAAATAAAAACATAAAATTGCTACTTTTTGTTCCTATGAGCTTATTTCTGTATTTGCATTCCAAGTGTAAATTTTTATTAAGTGCCCCATGGCTATAGCTTTGCCACATTCTTCCTGATTTTTTTTTTCCATTTTTGTCAGTCACACATAAGAATAATTAGTTCTTGTAAAAGATTATCCTCCCCCTCCCCCCCCCNAAAAAAAAAAACGTATAACAATGCCATATACTGAAAGCAGAGATATTCACCACAAATAGTTTTTAATCTGGCCACAAATGCCTCTCAGAAGGCTGTCAGTGTTGAAGTACTGGCATAAAGAACTTGTGTATCTAAATTATTTATGTTCCAAAGTGACTAGTGAAATCTTTTAAAAATATCCCAGTGTATTTTTTGAATATACAATAAAGTAATTGCTTATGATTTTATTGTAGATGGGTTTATTAAATAGGAAATTAGCTACATTTTCTTTTCTTTCGGTATTTATTTTTTACAGCCCTAGTGGTATTTACCTCATCAGACCCACAATGACATCTTGTGGCTGCTTTGGACCAATTTTGCAGTGAAAAATTTTAAAGTAGGAAAATTTTCTACTGACTTTCCCAGAAGACTTTCTTGCATAAAAAAGTTAAACTTAGCAACGAGTCCATATAAGCCATCCACCTATAACAGCAGGTCTTTCTGTCTCATCAGCAACCATTGAAGCTCTTCCATTTTCCTGAGTAGTGGAAGACTAACTACCTAACTTTTCACATAAGTCATCTTCTGTGAAAGTGGCACTACATCAAGTGAGATATGGCACAAAGACTTAGAGATTTCAGAAGTTGATAGAGTTGAAGTCTGCAGCATTTTAAAAGGAGCTGTAGATAAAGGAAAGCTGAACGTAAGAGTGATTTACAAATTCAGGCCCAAAATATCCCATTAGAAAATTTTTGGAAAGTTCTTGCTCCATTTTGTTCTCACTGTTGTTTGGGATGGATAGCTGCTGTGGAGTATTGTTGTACTATTTTGTTTTCTATCAGCCCTCAGATATATTTATTAGGTACACATTTTCATTATTTTTTCTTTCTGCATATATGAAGTGCAATAAATATGTTGGCTTATGCTTTAGCATAGAGATATATCATGAATGTTAATAAATTCTCTGATGAAATTTTTCTCTGACTCCTCAAAAGTGTTTTTTATCTCCATTTCTTTTTCTGCAGTGTCTTCTAACTTTCAAGTGAACAATTTCATTGACAGTTGTATTTTCATTTCCTTAGAAATTAGCTAATAATTCAGTGTCTGTGCCCTTGCAGTCAACTTGGGTTTCTCAATTTACCCTATTTCTGCTATAATTTGGTAGCTCATAGGTCAAGTAATGAGAAGTCATGCACAGGTCTTTTTGCAAGGTTACAACTACACCATTTCTTGTTTATTTATGTAAACTGGCATCCAAAACAGAATGAATGTAGAGAAACATTCGTCTAACTCTACTTTGGGAGATGCTTTAGGTATCTGCTGACACTTCATCAAAGTGCTTGAAATTCTACTACTGCATATGCCAGAAGATGCCACTCTCTTAGCAGAGGTAGGAATCAGTTGCCTGAAGCACTTTGAAATTCAGGAAGCAAACAGTGCTGCACCCTGATTCCCAAAGGAAACTGATTCAATACGCATTCTTAGTACACTGACATACTGCAAAGAATTCATCTCAAATTGTCTGATTAGGCAGAAAAAAGCCACCTTTTGCAGAACAGCCTAATGCAAGGTTTGCAAACCAGCCACATGCAGCTAGCCTCTAGACATACACCAGTGGGCACAAGAACAGGCAGGTCTTGGCAGTAATTGAGCATACGTTGTTTTAGTTTACTGCACAATAGGTTGTTACTGGCAGCAGACTGGCAGGGAACACCAATCAGGTCGTTGGAAGCTACTGGCATTCCCACCCAAAGGAAGGTCATAAGGTCTGGCCAAAGAATGCATGCAGTCCTGGACTTGGAACCCCCTCAGGATGCTGGGACAGGACCAAGGGAGCCAGAACTGTGCTGGTGAGGTGGTAAAAATTCGAAGTGAGATTTAGATGAAGAAATGATTTGGGATCCCAATGCAGTCATGAATAATAGCAGTGAGGAGGCAGGAAAGAGCATGGAAGTGGATTATTGTTGCTGTTAAGCAGGAGGACCAGCAGCATGTACACAAACCCCAAGGGAAATTGCATTTGGGTATGCCTTGTCCAATCTTTTCCGCAGTAAGGAGGGAGAGGAAGGCTCAGGTTCAATTCCCATATTTAAAAGGAAAAAAAGGAGGGGAAAAAACAACATGAGTTTATCATAGGCTCCAAGCCACTTATCCAGCTTTCTACTGCGCAAAGCATTCTTCCTACGCTTCCTGTTGAATCTAGGCAAGAATATGAGAGCCGTAGCCACAATGATACTACTATACGTATATAGCACATATCTGAGAAGACAGAGAACATTTCTGCATTTCTGATATTTATTCAAGATTGATTTTGTATTTTGTTTTTCATTTTAGTTAGGTAAAAACAAGTGTAAGTCCAAGATCATAAACAGAACACGTCTTTAAGCCAATTCTGTTTCTTACAGAACACCCAAAACAGTAAGAGATGTCCAAAATTACTACATCCTCCCCAGGAGGCCTCCCTATATTCTAGAATTCAGCACCTCTCTCCAATCTTAAAACATACAAGTCCTTAGAAAGCAGTCCTTTATCCATTGATTGTAATGCATGTCCTATTCAAGTTGCACCACTACATGTCACTCTAACCTTTTGCCAGAATCTTAATCAGCAACAGAAGTTCTGTTCAAGTACTGGATAAGACATGGATCAATGTAAGTTTGATCTGAGCAGTGGGACTTAACAGACTCACCAACTTTTTTTCTGATAAGAGAACATGTGCCAGATCTAACGTATACAGAGGGAAAACAAGTTAAGTTTACAAATTCTTATTTGGACTCCTTTTTATCCATACCTAAAAACCAAGCAGTTGGTTCTCCTGCTGTAACAACAGGCAAAGTAAAATTTACCTTAGGTTAATCTTGCAGACTTGCAATCCAAAATGTCCTTCAATGAAAGAGTAGGTTCACAGCATACATGCATAACTGTGGTGTGTCCTGGGAGTTGATAGTCTGAGTTAACGCTCCACAGTCACTGCCTTATGAGCTTTATTATGGATACTTCTATGCAAGAGAAGAAAGTCATACACTTGTTCTTGATAAGGAAAAAAAAAACTTTTATAAATAAAGAATTTATGCAGAATATTATATTCTAAACTCTAAGTGAAACTCTGTATAAATGCTCAGTTTTTCTTTGAATATTTTATGTTTCATTTCAACCATGCCTTTATTTGCTCTACTGAAACCAGTGAAAAAATCCTTTGAAACTACTTTAAGCTACTTTTAACAAAATATCACAAAGCAGGTTTCTGAGAAGGATTTGACTGTTTCCTATTTCATTGCTAGGACAGAATAGGTTACCACCAGAGAACTACATCTACATCACCTATGGGAAACTGCTTATTTTCTATATCTTCCTTCAAATCTCTTGATGTGTTTGATGTCATAATCTAAAGTGAACCTTTAAGAGCAAAGGTTGAATAACAGGATTCATGAAACTTGATTACTTTTGTAATTTGTCCTATGGTGCACAAACTATTCCTTTATTACTTTCTTGTTTACAACTAAATTGCACTATCTGTTGTATCAAAGTTAATGAACTTAACAGAAATGCTAAGAGCTAATTAAAGTATTAAGTAATGCATGCAATTAAACAGTTTTAATTGATGTGTTTACGTCTTACTGATAATAAATGTACTCTACCACCTACAATCAACCTCCATTAAGAGGATAAATTGCTGAGATTGTATAAGAATGTACCCTTTTGCTATTAAAAATTATATACTACTAGTAATATATAATTACTTCGGTAATTTTGGTATTAAAGCATTAAAACCTCCACATGTGAAAAATCTAGCAGATTCTCAGCACAGACTATTGGGTCCTGATATAACCTGGTATATTTATGTAGAAATAGTTGAGACTGGATATATCTGTGCTTAGTCTGCAGATAAGCAAATTTGTGCAAGCCTCTTCTCTATATGATTGAAGCACATGTCTCTTCATTTTAAGTCACTGCATTTCTTCCATATCGTCATGGTTTGTAATACAGTGCATGGTTAAATTAACGTGATTGATTAGAGCTCTAGTCCTGATCTATAAGTTTTCTACTTCACTTATAATTATATTCAGCTCTTGATCATGACAATGCTTATCTTCCACTCTAATAAATAAATACCTCTTTCAAACAAGCAAGTGGAGTCACTCTGAAATCTTTTGTGTCCCTTCTGAAATAAGAGTACTACTCAAATATAAGGCCTAGGCACAACATTCTAGTAAAAGAACTAATTAACACCATGAATATTTAAAAAAATCATATTATATCTAGTTCATAATTTCCTTAGTTATGATTTACATGTATTATTTTATATTTAATTTTCTCTCATATTATTCTGCAAAAGCCATTCTTATTTGGATTCAGCATTACAAGATGAACTTTTGTGCATGTAAAGCAACATATTTTGCCATAATTAGAAAACTAGAATGTTAGAGCCTAATTCCAGCGTAACAAATTTTAGACAAACAAAGCATAAGATCAGATTTAAATCAAACAAAGGGAAAAATATTGAACCAAACTCTCTCAGAACCTGAGCTTCATTATCTGTAGGATTAGACTATTCAAGCTATTATAAGTAGTCTGCATTATATCATACATCACTGTGAAAACATATTGTGTTTTCATGAATATGTTATTTGAATCCTTGAATTATACAATAAATTATCTATACCATAACCTTTGTAAAGGACTACAAACTATGTCCTGTACAAAACAAACCTTGTTATGAAACATTATTTCATCTCCACCTTGTGGAAATCTTCTGCATAGACAGTATTTTAGTATAAACATGAATTTCTTGACATGATCTAAACCATTCCAGTAATGTAGCTGTAGTACTTAGTGTACTCACAGATGCTCTTAAATTTGTCTTGTCATGTACTTTACAGCTCCAAACGTAGGTTCCCTGTTAAATGGGCCGGAAACTGTCTATGAGAATCACCAGAAGGGATGGAAGGTGAGAAGGGGAAATGCCAGTATCAAAGCAGGTCAAAATTAAGACTCAGGTTTTTGTCCCAAAGATCATTAAATGCAAAGTTGAACACGAAACAAAACTACAATGTGATGAACTGTGCTGAAGTGATATTGTGGGATATTGTAGAATACCACTACATCTCTGAGCACTAATCCTATTCAACCTTAAAACAATTCACTGAAGCACTGAAGAGTTCATTTCAGCAGAAACAGACCAGAAATGCAGATAAATGATTAAAAAAACAATCTTACCTTGTTCTGGAGGTGAGAGTCCGGCTATGTAAAACTGAAGTGACTGTTCCCCTGCAAAATCCTCTTCTTCTGCTGCTCTTTTGGCTCCCAGAACACATTTTCCTCTGCCATGTAATTCTTTGGAAACAAAGGCAGAAAAGCAGGCCTTGAGTGATCACTGGCACCACTGCATTAGCATTTTTACTGTCATTAAAGAAAGACAAACAAAACTTAACTTGAAAACACTGTTAAGTTCTATTTTAATGTCTTCACATTAGAAGGTTGTTACAGAAAAAATTTACAGTTTAATTTCCATCTTAAAAGAACAACACTTAACTTTTAGCTATTTCTCCTTTTTTTTTTCTTCTCTCTCTTTTTTTTCTTTTTTTCTTTTTAATGTTAGTTCTTAGGTTAAGCAACTATTTCTCCATCCCAGGTGTTCAGCATACAGTTCTCTTACATCCCTTCAGCTTTTCCTTTGCTTGACTGAATATGTCAGTCTCTTCATGTCCTATTCTCCATTTATCTGGTCATCTTTGAAGTGTTTCTATGCATTTTTTCTGGAGTCATCTCCTTCTCTTTGAACTGTATACAGTGTTTTAGCTAAGACTTTATCAGTACCTTCTAATATTGCTTATTCCTAGCTAACAAATAAAAACATTTATTCTTGGTTATCATACTACATCGCAGTTTTTCAGAAACTGTCCACCCTGCCTGACTGTGGTATGTCCTGGATAGACTTTTTTCTTGAATTCTTTTATTTCCCCTAGTTCTATCTAATATTTGTAGTAAATACATTGTTTATTTTCAAGTCTACAAAAGAAAAATAATTTTACTAGGCATATTAAAAAAAGGGAAAAAAGATGGATGCAGTAGTGAATATATTTTTAATAGCTGTATTTCTGTATATTTGTAAGGACATATAAGAAAAGAAATGTGTGTTGAATTTAATGAGAGTCAGGTATTTTATTTCTTGTATAATGCCACCCAGGAGAGCTAGAGCTTTGGGGAGTGGCAGGTGTGCAGGCACGTTTTGGACAGAAACTTAAACGGACCTCCAGCCGGTATTCTGGTTTAGCATTGAACCCAATAATTCCTTTCTCACACAAGTGTCTACAAGTAGAAAGACTGTACAGTTAGCATATCATTACCATTTATACATTGCTATTTAATCAGTCAGAAGACAGAGTTTTAAAGACTCTTCTACTTCTGAAAACAAAATGTCCTGTACATGTTTAAGAACGATATACTTTCTCCTTGTGTAAGGACTGCTTAGAAAGTACAATATTACAACACAAATATGGACCTGTAACTATATGAGCCACTCCATGTGACGACAGCAGATGGCAGCATGAGATCTGTTTGTATGCTTCAACAAAAGAACAGTAGTTCCAAAGCACCGATGCTACTGGTGACCAGCTACTTCCAGTGGAGTTACATCTTTCGTGGAAACAAAAACCTTTCTTTCAAAACAAAATGTTTTCTGAGAAAAAAACTCCCCCCAAATTTTTGATTGAAACTGAAAAGTTTGGGTTTTGATTAGTCCCACCTACCTCAAAGCTACCTGACGTTTCATTTTAAACTGATTTTTACATACTCTAAAACACTGAATTCATTTCCTTAGATTAGATCTTTGGGGAAGTGGTAATGTGAGTCTCCTACTTTATATTGTCTGCAGCTAAGCTCCCTGGGGCTCCGAATGCCATCTGAACCTCCACATGGCAGGACAAGCAGCCCTGACAGCCAAGACTGAATTGTACCACGGCATTCTAGCTACCATTTCTCTCTGCCTATTTCAGTATTCTCCCAAATAAACTGAGAAAGTCATTAAAGAATGGACCAGAAATGCTTGTAAGGCACTAAGTGAGCTTCCACAAATTTTGTTTGCTATCGTACAGCATCCTCAAGTCAGCATACTTCTGTGCTTATTGCTAGACAAACATGGGATAAAAAAGTCATAATTTTGTAGAAAGGAAGATGCAACAGACAGAAGGAAGCCATGAGATGAGACTAGCCAATGTGAGAGCCTGTGGGCACATTACTGTATAAAGCGTGGGCATCCAACCTTTTGGCTTGCCTGAGCCACACTGAGTGAAAAGGAATTGCCTTAGGCCACATTTAAGTACACAATATAGTCAATGTTTTTAAGTAACAAAATGATTTATTTTTTATTAAAACATTAACAAAGAGGGCAACAGAAACATTAAACTAGTGGGATGTTTGATTGTGTTTTTGTGAAACCAGTGCATCAGTCTGGTTCCACAGAAGGGGCTGCAATTCTTAGCGAGGTCTCAAGATGTTAATCAAAGGTTTCTGATGAATTTTTCTCCTCGTGCACCTCATCCTTGAAAACAGTTCTTCAAAAATGTACATACTGCCAAAAAGAGAAGGAATGGCTGTAAAGTGAGGGATATTTTTCTCTGGCAAGATAGACTTTTCATTTTGAACACTGTTATGGCATGAAATGTAGCACACATAAGTTTATTTTCATCTTCAAGACAAATGTTTAACTCATTTAAATGAGAGGTTAAATTGCCCAAAAACGCTAACTATGTGAACCATTTTTAATCTTCAAATTCTGTCACAAATTTTCCTTTTGATTTCATAAATGACTTGGTTTCATTTCTCAAATCATAAGATCTTTTCAACATTTTACTTTGAATTAGCCACCTTTAGGTTGCTAATTAGGCAATCATAAGCACTTAATTTCTACTTGAGTGTGTGTGGTGGACATTTTCATTCCTCCTGGAATGAAAATGTCCACAGACAAGAAACACACAAGACAATTCTTATCACTCCAAACAATTAACAAAAGACAAAACAGAGTAAGATTAGGACAACTAGGATGATTAGATAACAAAGCAAGCAAATATTGGAAGAAAAATACAGCTGTTGCCTTGGCCTTTACTTCATATCAAAAAGATTCCTCAGGTGAAGCTAGAAGGTTTTGGCACCAGCGTTGGCTCTGGTTGAAAGCTGGAGAACCTGTATGTTTCCCATGAGAGCAGTTCTGCTTACTTTCCTCTTGGTTCAGTAGCACTGTAGACAAATTCATTTTCCATAAATAATATATCTTGCCAGCAACATGAATGTATAACACCTTCTCAATCTGACAGCAGGCATTTGCACATTGATTCATTTCCTTGGTTTTGTTGGACTTACCTTTTTCATTCCTATTGCTATTTTTGTCATCAGCAAGGAGTCCCAAGCTAATCACACAGGCTGTACAGCCATTAGAGTTCAGTGGTACCTCAATAGGAGTTGGAAATATGAACACTCAGTCTCTGTAAAGTAAGATATTTTCCATTCCCAAAGCCATGGGGCAGAAATGCAAGCTGCAGGAGACTGGTCAAACAAGAGTATAAAGTAAATTTACATTTTTATGGAAATAAATTACCTAGCTAAACTTTGAGATTACTTATTTTATTTGCTGTAATTATAAGCTGTATGCATTTTTAATAGTCTACCCAAATTTACTAGGACATGGCAAAGAAAGCTCATGTATAAAATCTTTTTTTCTGCTCATTGCAATTCTGGCTTTGCAAATAAATTTGGAAGAAAAAATCTTATTTCATTCCACTCACTATTCCAATGTGGTCCTTTCACACACTGTCAATGACCAAGACACTTTGCAGTGATGCACAGACTCACAGATCCTTCAACTTTCTTTTAGCTTTGTATTTCAGCCTTCTTCATTCAGGTGTTACCAGATGTCTTACTGTCAAGTGAAACTTACAGCTAAAAATGAGCTCTTTATTTCTTATCTCAAGGCCTATTAAATTGTTTACTGCTCCTGTCTCTCTGGACCCACACCTGAGATCTGCAAACAGTGCTAAACAGTTCTATGTGTCTCATCCAAACCTCTATTCACATAGGTTTTTCCCCTTCTTTTCAACTCACACCTGCCCTCCAGCCTCCTATCAGCTTGCAATTAGCACCTCCGTGGCTGGGTTTGTACTCTGTCCCTAGTTCTGAACATGACCTGTTCCTGCTCTGTGTTCACTCTCATGGCTCCCTGCTGCACTGCATCAACTTCTGATTCATCACTATCCCCTTAAGGCCCTTCCTTTTTTCACCCTGTCATCCTTCATTTTGTCTTTCCTCTCCACATCCCCTTTACCACGCTAGCAATACCCGTTCACTCATTTGTCCATCATCTGCTTTACACATCCATCCAGTTCTTTCCCTCCACCAATGCATAACAACGCTTTCCTCCAGCTCCTCTCCCAAGAGCAGCTCTGGCACAGGCCTACTCAAATCAGCCGAACATCAACAGCACATGCAGAGGCACGTGGTTATGTGACAGCTAAGGAGACACTGTCATCATCAGAAATATTAACATATGGAAAGCGTAATGAGCCAAATAAAATGTTTGATAAGTATATTTTAAAACTGAGCATTGACAGTCTCTTTACCTGCATTTAAGCTGAGCGCCAGGCCTCTCCCCAGAATGCAGACACTGCCAGAATTAACATCAAGGGCAGAGCAGGAAGAGATTTCACACGTTCTTGATGATAGTGAAGTTAGGCTTTGGCAGCTAGCACGCTTTTAAATTCTGCCAACATTTCCACTTTAACTAGAAGTTTAACTGGAGATATTTTGCCTTTTAATTTGCCCAGTCCCTTGATTTGGTGCCTTATCCCCTACTTAGAAGTCTGACTTTCTTTGCAGCCAGTTTTGAATTACTTTTAAGAGAAAAGATTTGCCAAGAAGCCTATGTCTCAAGAAACTTCAGAAGGAAAATTTAGGGCTCAGGAACCCAGGTAGGACCCCCATCTCATCCCAGATTCACTGGGTCCTATTCCTAGCTACCTCTCCTGCTTGAACTGTAAAAACTCAAGTTCTGTACTGCAGTTCTTCTTCTCTGCTTCAGATGAAGCTTATTTCCTTTTATGCAGAGTACCTAATCTTCAACATTTTGGCCTCTTACTTTTTGCTTCTATGTTTTTCTGCTTTGCCATGTACAGCTGTAAGCAAACCTCCTCTTCCCTGTGCTCTGCACATGAAAATTCTGGGACGGACTTTATATTTGGAGTTCTGTGTATTTCCTAGTGTAACATTTCATTTCACTTCTGGCCTTTAGGCTTCCTTAAAAAACCTTACAAGTACTGCCCCACTGTATCAACTGGAAGAACATCTGCTTGAGTCTACGGGAAGGTGAAATAGGACTTCAGAGAGGGAAAATAGCTCCAGGTACTTCAGTAAGACATTACCTCTGATATTTAGGATTTGTGTGCAGAAGAAGACAAACAATACAACAGACCTGGCTCTGATATCAAAGCAGATAATGGGATAATGTCTTGCTGTATGTCAAAAGCCAACATAGACGGAGAGAGAAGACCTGTATCCCAAATCTTCTTGGTTATTAGATTTGTAATCTAAATAAGCTAGCTTGAATATATAAAGTTGTGCTTCTTGGACTAGGCTAGGCTTATTTAAAAACATCTCTGAAGTATTACAAAAACTCCTTTATTTGTCCCAGGCCTCTGTAGTTTTTTTGATCAAGTGTTTAGTTTTCAACTAACACTTCTGAACTTAGGCATTTCTATATAAGCAAAATATGTAAGACCTCATTATAGCCAGTCTATAACTTAGGTTCAACTCAGTATCTAAATATAGACACATAGTGCTATCTGAGATTATACCTTAGGATATAGTCAGTATGTGCATAAGACTGGCAGTTGTCTCAATAGATTCAGCATTAAGACCGACAAGAGACTCCTACCTTTCTGTACTAGCAACCGGAGGCCAAGTGAGATATCCTAGAACATCTCAGTAAATAGCTACTATGGCAAAAGTTACTGACCTTTTTTAGGGATTACCTTTTTTTAGGATAAATAAAATGGAATGTACCTCTTCTTTTTTTTTTTTTTTTTAAATCTTTAAAAACAAGCAAACAAAATAACCCATATCCTATGTTGCTCTTTGAGACATTAGTTCCCCTAAAACTCATGAAGAAGTAAGGACTTCGCTTAAGAGTTTTACAGAGTAGTTTATTAAGGGCAGACATACAATACCATTAATCCAGTTCCCTTCTTCTAAATTCAAATAAAATGAATCCGGAAATCTTAAAAGAGTTTTAAAAAATAGCTCCAGAAGTGATAGCTACATGCTTATTTCCAACAAGGAAGTTCTTTGTGCCTGTCATTCTGAGGGAGTAAACATGTTTTTTGGAGGACTGTCTCAATTCCTCAGCAACTGCTTCTATCAAACAAGAAACTAATATGCCAGCTACTATCACCTACACAATATCCTTCTGAAAGAAAATTTATGAATCTCTTAAAACTAAGCAATAGCCAAGGCGCATTTGCCATGCTTAAAAATACTATGACACATTTGAAAAATTTTATTTAGAACACTATTTATGCTCTAACCTATAAGCTTCTTCCTTGGAAGGAACCATTCATTGTTAAATGGCACTAAGGGAAAACTAAGAAAATCGCATGTGTGGAAATGCATTTAGCTCAAATATTTATTTTCAAATGTTTTGCTCCTCTTCGTAAAATTTTGCTTTGATAATGACTACATTTCCAAAAAGCTTTCCCTTCCTTGGAGATAACAGAGACAACTAAATTCATGTATTATTTTTTGTCTTTTTCCTTGATCCTAAATTTAATAAATATTTTCCCTTTCAGTTACTGAGTAAATTCTGCTTTACAAAGGCAATAGATCATGACAAGTTAAAGTTCTCATCTGTCCTGATAAACAACCCTTTATTAATAACCTTTATTAATAATACCCTCATCTTATTAATCATTGTTTCCCACATTTTAATATTCAAAACTCTTAATTGATAATTTCCACAATAATTCATATCTGCATTTTCATTACCTGGAAAGAGGAAGTGCTGTATTAAGAGCAGTGCGACACAAGCAGTACATGTACATACTGTTCCTCAGGCTGGGATGCTGTGAAGCCACAGATGGGTTTGCCTGTGGTGTCTTCGTGCCAAGGAGCCCAGGCTGGAGGCTGAGTCAGAAGCAGCAGCAGCAGGGTTGTCTTTGCATCCTGCCCTGTGCTGAGAAGCTACAGCCAAAACACTGGATATTATGTAGGTTTTGTATGGTTTCACATACTTGGTGCCCCACATGGGGCTAACAGGAGGGAGATATGGCCTGTTTGAAAATCATCCCATATATATTAGTAGCAGCTTGGGTTTTTGTTGTTGTTGTTGTTCACAGTGAGTATTTTCTTGCAACAATAAGTATTAACAAATGCCATTTTTAAAGTAGGTGGCAGAAAAAACATTCAAAAGAAGTTCAGTTTGCTGCTGAAATTCCTTCATTATTCACTTCTAAACTCACCAATTTTTGCTAAGATTTAAGGGATACATCTACCTACGTACTTGCATAATGAAGGACTGTTTTGAAATGTTTAAGTTACAGTACATAATAATTTACCAATGTGCAAAACTGGAAAGGGAACAGAATGAAATAATCTATTGAAAGTGATTATTTTGAGTCAGACTCTGAAAGCGATTGTCATTAGCTGAGCACAACTTTCTGCTCTAAATATTCTTTTCCACCAGATGTCAGTATTATACAAATGTTAGTATCGAACTTATCAGCCTTTCCCTTCCACCAACTCATTGTCATTAAAAGTTGTAAAATAATATTTTACATTGATAACCTTTATGACTCTCTAAGAGATTGGTGGTTCATGCAGTCAGTTAACCTCCTGGGAAAATCTGTGACACAGAGTTAACTGTAATTTTTTTCTTAACACAGCAAATTATTTCCACACAATCTTATGTTCTGGACCATAAAGAATAAAATTCCCTGCGTGTCTGTTCATAAATATCTGTTCTACAGGTCTGACTCTTGTACAAGTCCAGGAGCTGAATGCATTTTTCCTCAAGAATTTAACCTAGTTAAAGAGATGACAACATGATAACAGGTTGTCCATGCCAGACAGGGAAATCTGGGGAAGAGGAGAAGACGTTCACAAAGACCAGTGGCTCCTTCCATGCACATGGCTCTCTATTCTATTTTAATGAAAGGAAATACAAATGGATATATTAATCTGTGTATTTACTGTCAAAATGAAAAAACAGCACTTTCCACACAACTTATGAAAACACGTGTCACCCCTGAACACTGTTAACCACTCTTGCATTTTAAACAAGGAGATTTTTCTTCTTTTCTTAAATAGTTTTTTCTTAGGAACAACAATGAATATCTACTCCTGTTCACAGAACTGCATCATATACCTTGTGGCATAAACTCACATTGTTACTTTCACCCTTTTTCAGCAAGTAAGTAGTTTGCTGTTTCAGTTAATTGAAACAAGTTGAATCAATTCAACTGCTTTGTCCCAGTTGAAACTCCTACCCAGTTTTACCAAAATAATCTTTTGTCAGATCAAACAAAATCATACACAATAATGTTAGAAAGAAAATTGAAAATGAATCTTGAACACTGGCTGAGAAGTATCACACAGCACAAATTTACACAGCATCTAAGGCAACATGACAGAGCAGGTACATAGGTTTCCTGATTTTCCCATATTTTTACACTTTGAATACAGAAGGACAATAGAATCTCCTTTATGGGGCTCAGATTTTTCTCCTTAGTTAAAATCTTCTCCATAGCCTTCCCAGGGTACCTGCCTTTGCTCTACTCAACACATTCCTCAAATGTGGGCAGTCAGGATGAGAATGTGCTAGAAGAAGCATGATGAATAATTGTGGCAGGGACTTAACTGGGTACAGCCTCACGTTTGCTCAGTCAGGTATCAT
Source organism: Numida meleagris (assembly GCF_002078875.1). Classification (NCBI taxonomy): domain Eukaryota; kingdom Metazoa; phylum Chordata; class Aves; order Galliformes; family Numididae; genus Numida; species Numida meleagris. The sequence continues at coordinate 49,278,255 of NC_034412.1, forward strand.
CACTCCCAGTGTCACTCAGCCACTCACAGCTGGAGCAGACCTGACCTGCAGAGAGAACGTGGAAGGCAGGCGCAGCAATGGTTTGCCTGGGGGCAGTGATGTGCTGGTGTAGGAACTATTAGGAAAAGAGTTGGGGGAAAGCAAGCATGAAGCTCCAGTACCCAGGGTAGCCCTCCAGAGACTGTGCAGGAAGGGAAGAACAGTATTTAGCTTCTTAAAGTACAACAAAAAAATCTGCTCACACATATGTTAAATTCTAGGAGAAACCCTATGTACAGTTACGCTTAACATAGTCATGTGGTTTGGAGGAGTTCAAGGAAAAAAAATGCAAACATGAAGTTACAGAGGCCTTCTATTAGCAGAAATAAAACTAAGGTGAATAAACCCATAAAGAACAACCAAAGCTGCTATTATTTTCATAGACTATCTTATCATTTGCACATACAGATGACTGTAGAGTAAATGTAATTTTTAATAAGAAAAACAGTTCACCTTGTCATTGAATATCTTATTTTCCCTTAAAGATGGCTCTAACACTAATACAGCAGGGAAGTATATTTTCCACAGATGTAGCTGTTACAAAAATCTAAGGAAAAGAGGATTCATGTTCAGTATAGCAGATGCGAACGAGCTAAAAAGAACTACCATAAAGCGATGGGCTTCAGTGATTACACTGTTCTCTGTTCATTACTTACAACAGAAACACCTTCCCCTGAGTCACAAATGGCAAAGACAAGATAAATTCAGACTGAGAAAAAACAGAGAAGTCCAACTCCATAGCAATGACCAAATACTCCTTCTGAGAGGGATGGATGCGTCCATGCAGCTGCAGGATTAACAATGCTCAAGGTTTAGATTCTAGAACCCAAAGCCCAAAAACAACCTTCCTCCAGCAAACGAACTGTCCTATTTATTATGTTATCCAACACTTTTTTTTTTTAACCTATAGAAGAATTTTCCTATGGTTGATTAAGCTTAAAATCCTTTGACAAGAAACAATATGAATTTTAAAAAAATCATAAATAAACAGCACTGCTGTATCTCCATGGCTGCTGACACCTTCCAGTAGTTTTCTCAATAGACTTCCATTTGTAAAAGTCATGCTGTGTCTTCTCTAGTGTATTTAATTTATTCAGGTACACATTAATTGTATTTTTCACCGAGGTTTCTAAAAGAAACAACTGAATAAAAATAATGAGCTTACAGTCAAAAGTCTGCCTAGTCCAGATGGTACAATTTCAGGTAACAGAACTGGTTAATTGCATACTAAAAACAAACAAGCAGCAACAAAAAAAAGCAAACAAGCCCATGTTTTATCAGACTATATCTACATTGTGCTCATATAGCTAATATGAAAATGTAATCAATTAACCTTAACTATTACATTGTAAAAATCCTAACATTTTTCATTTGTTTTTCAGCAAATGATATCAGATTTTCCAGACTGCTGACCCTGAAATCCTGACTTTCTTCACTTCTGTGAGTGAACTGCAACCTTGCTACAGAGGGGGTCAAGCTTCTGTCTGTGCAGCTGGGATCCTCTTCTGCATCATCCACCAAACAGCCATAAATGACACAAGTTCTACCTGACTGTTCCGTGCTGCTGCACATGCATCACATCTGCCATGTCATCATGCTACTCATGCTGGGAAGGCAAAGCAAGAGCACATGGCCACACCACCAGCTACTTGGTCCAACCGTGACAATTAAAGTGAACTTGTAGCTGCAGGTTTCTCTCAGCCATCTGTTCCTCTTAAATTCCTTTAAGGAGAAATATGCTTTGAAACTGTTCAAAATTAAGGTTTTCTAGATAGCATTTGCATTTTGTACCTTGTAGGAAACTCTCACTAGTCCATGGGTGTCCAACCTTTTGGTTTGCCTGGGCTGCATTTAGTGAATAGAAATTGTCTTGGGCCACATATACATATGTAGCTCCAAAAGTAATGCCTCCTATTTATTTCCATGGAAAAGACAATAGCTACAAAGAGCACAATAACACTATTTGATCCAGAAAAAAAAAAAAGGCACAAAACACTATTTTTCAACACATTCATCACCATTAGCTATGCATTTTCACCAGTGATGAACAACTGCATGCCACGTTCATAACAATCTGCACCAGCAAACATGACCCACTGTCGCCACAGCTGAAACACATCACCCACTGCCTCACTATGCTCACATTTACTATTTGGTCTCCATAAACATTCAGCAAGCATCAGTGAATGTCAGTGGGCAAATATTTCCACATAGAGAAATTCAATGATACATCTTTGCTTCATATGCCTTTCCATGTCAGACGCCATTCTGTCAGACTGTCCCTCTGCTGCCATCTGTCACACAGCAACTACATGTCATAGAATATTGGTGGGAAGGTTCAGCCTCTACTGCTGTACCACCAACATCCGCCTCTGACATCACAGGCAAACACAGTAAACCAGGAGGCATTACTTTCAGAGCAGCCCTTACAAAATATACTATGTAAAAAAATTAATTTTAAATATTTTTCTTAAAACATTAAGGGAAAAAGACAGAGGAACAAAAACATAAAACTGGTGGGATATGTGACCTTGTTTTTGTGAAACTAATACACAAATCTGGGTCACCACATTGTGAGCTGTGTTGGGCCTCATGCAGTCCACGGATCATGAGTTGGATATGCCTGCACCAGTCCTTGAGTCATGTAAGACATACCCATGTATAAATGTTTTAAGGCACAGGTCCTGAGCCAGATTATTAGCGTACTGCTAGGGCTCCTATAAAAGAAAACTCTTGCATTTCTTCATTCCTCTCTTGCTCTTTTTCACTATCCTCATCCCTGTTTCATGTTACTTTGGTTCCACTTAAAATTATCACATCAAGGAGAAATTAGCACATCAAGGAGAAAAAAAAAATAGTGAGAGAATAGCTATGAAAGAAGTACCCTAATAAGGTATTCCTGCTTAACATGTTACTTCATGTACCATACCATAAATGTCCAGTCTCACTGATGGATTCAATTCTGCCTTCTTGAGAAACTTATGAGGATGTGAATGCACATGCAAACAAAATGGTCAGAATTAGAAAATTCCAGAAGATGGTTTGCATATTTTAATTGGGGCATGGACTTTCTCTGGATAGTTTGTTCCCCAGTGAGTTGCACTCTTAAATTAATGGCTATCTTCAAGAAGAAATACATAAGCTCTGAGCAAAGCTTTTTAAAAGATACAGGACCAACAGCCTCAGAGAACAAAATATTCTCTATTAACTGCAGGAAAGTGATTCATGCATAAGCATCCTTTTTCCTGGGCAGCTGAGTAAGAAAACAATTTAGATAGATGGTCTGGAAAACACAGTTCTTGCCATTATTTTTCTGGTCTGTGCAGTATTTCTGTCTTGAACTCAACATGCAGAACCACAGAATATTCATATTCATGCAAGCTTCTTATTTCTTCAAGACATCTTTTTTGTAGTATGGCTGGGACTTAGTGGCAAAACTTCAGCTGTTGCCATTATTGCTAAACCTGTGGCAGCTGCTGTAAAAAGAGCTTTAGTTTGACATCAGGTCACCACTTTTAGAGGAGATACACCCATCCCCAAGCCCTCCCTTCCAGCCAGGGAAAGCAAAACCAAAGAAAAGCAGACAGATGAGAAATACCAATTCAAAGAGGAACCTAGACCATCTTTCCTGGATCTTGCATATATCTGGGCAGACTTAGCATGACCTGAGGGGGAAGGAGGCCACAACAGATCATACAATTTGGGCAGGACCTTTTTCTCAGAACAAATTTCTCCCTGCAAAATAGCTACAAAGTTCCTGGCTGATGCTCAGTCTACTGGTAGTCAAAAAAGATCCACTACTAACCAGGTAATCATCATACCAGCAGGCATCACTCACCTGTTGCCATCATTGCTAAGATCTGTTAATCGCAGGAATAAGTCTCCGAAATGTTGGAATCCACTGCAGATGTCTGAAAGAACAAGAAACTATAGTTGAAAACTTCAAAATTCAGAAATTGCTGGAGTTCCTCCCATGCACAGAATACAAGTCAGAAAAAAATTCACGTGGGACAGAAAAAGCTGCTAAATATATTAAGTGTTGTTCTTTTCAACAGACATTGACCCAAAATGTCAGTGATGCTGAAAAGGGATATCACCTGGACACATAAACACTACCTAAATAGTATCTGTTTGCAGTATTTGTGTGCAACTCAATGGAAATAAAATGCTGCTTATATTTAAGAGAAAGATTGTTTAAACAACATCTTTCCTCTCCTGGGATGAAATGCATGATAGTCTGCTCTTTTATGGCTTAGCTGAATTGGATATGCATTCCTCAGAAAACCACCTACAGCATCAGTTGTGGTAATGCAGAAATGACTAACTTGAAAAATGCACTGGAACTTAACAGTGGAAAGAACTGTATAACATTCTGTCAGTAATTATTATAGTGAGTACGGTGCAGAGATGTTCTGCCCTTAAATTTACTGTACCAACTATAGGTGTGTTGCAGCCATGGATCTGTTCAGCACATAATTTTGATCAATCGGTGAAGTCAAATTATTATCCCTTAAGACCTGCCCAACTAAAGGGATTAATGTATCTACCTTAGTAGTATAAGAAAATCTGAGAAATAACACTTGAGAGCTGTTTTTTGTTTTGCAGTTTTTGCCATTTCTCTTGTTCTGCTAACATGAAATTAGCAAATAATTTCAGAGTCTCCTCTTTTCAACCTTACAGCCAAACTATGTGATAAATTGACCTCAGGAATAAGACTGGTTTTAAAATTCTCCTTCCATCCACTCCTGCTGTGGACATTCATCCCCATGCCTGCAGTGCATTTTGCCATTGCCAAAATCACGCTGTTTTGGTTTGTTTGGCTGTGCTGAAAACAGATGTTGATAGGATCCTGCTGAGACACAAAGTATCTCACATGAAAATAAATAAATAAATAAATAAATAAATAAAAGAATGGATAGGAATAAGGGCAAACAGGTGGGAAGGTCTTGTAACTCAAAGAGGCTTTGTATCAGTTTTGTAACATGCTTTTAGCACTATTGATGGGTAAGAGCTAACTGAAGAAAAGGAGAAATTAAGGATTGAGCGCTGGGAAATTTTAAACTAGTCTTCATTGAACTACAGCCTTTCCTGCAGCAATAAGCAAATAAATAAACAAGTAAAAATCTTGCACCAACCATTTATCTCCAATTGATTTTCTTCCTTCTGAAAAGCACAATAGTCACAGTTTGACTAAGCACAGCAGCGTTCATAGAAAAGACGACCCATGCAACCTACCTCAAGATAAATCAGTCTAGGCTGCCAACAAACAGAAAAGAGTGTTTGTTGGCAGCCTAGACTGATATAAATTAAATATACGCAGAATTTGAAGAGAATCAGTTATGGCTGATGTGCTGTGCTTTGAGAAGCTCTGCTGCTCCCGTGGCTTGTGCTGCAGATGGAAAATCACTTGCCATTATGGCACATGCTCTCGTCAACTGCACACAAAGAGCTATATAACAGCTAGTCAAATGAGAAGCAAACACATTTTGGATTTCTATTATAACTATTTTTCCTTAGCGATATCATGCTAAATGACATATCAATAGATTTGTATTAACCATTTAAATTACATTACACGCACGTAAGTAATGTATTGTTATCATGGTTTTCAAGTAATAGCTACTGTAATATCCAAGTATTTGTATCTTCAGCACTCTTCATGCTGATACTAGTCCAGCTTCTGGCAAACTGTTCCAAATGAGATCAAGGTAACGCCAATCTTGTGTAGTTCTTCTCATGACTTACAGGTAAAAATTATAACAATTATGTTCATGCTACCTTGCTTTTAACAGGCTATGAATTCTGCTTTTAGAAATCTTTTACTCTCTTATTCTTAGGATGCATCATTTCTGATAGTAAATGTTGTTTAAGACACAGATTTGAAGTAAAGTACACATTGGCAATGATCATGAGTTTTAATGTAGTACTCATACTACCTGTAATTGAATCTCACATCACAAGAAAGCTGCTTATTTTATTTTTACCTGTGTGTGATTTGTGAGAGGTACAGTCCAGAGGGAACTTGGAATCATGACAGGGGATGAAAATGTTAGTTTTAGATTGTCACTTTTCATGGCAATAAGATTTTTTTTTAATCATGTATTTGACAGAGACGTGGTTCTATAATTCATGTAACATCTCCTGCTTATTTTTTCTCATTTTAGTTTTTGTTCTCAGAATTTCTGCTAAAGGATTTATCTCCTGGGCTGTACAAAAAAAATACATGTGACCATGAACACTGCTCCATTAGCAAGGGCAACTGAATGAACAGGACTCTCATGGTTCTGGTGTGAATGATTTGGTAAGTATAGGCAAAGAAAAAACTACACAGCACGAACAATTAATAAGTACACAAAGTACACAAGTGTGTTTATTACATTTTTGCAAGCACTTTGTTCTACATTTCAAAAACGCCACCATCAAGCTGTTGGCACATTTATGTACAAAACAGATTAATTGTAATGCCTGCTACAAAGCATTCTTTGTGAAAATACAAACTCTAATACCAGAGAAGAGCCAAAAGCATTAACATCATTACATGAGTTTAAAAGACATAGTTTTAAAAATCAGCACAAACGTTTTAGGACACAAAACTGAAACACTACAATATAGAATCCAAAAGAGGTTCCTAATACTTTTTGCAGAACTGTAATACTGGTACTGCACATTATCAGAAAACTGTTGATCCTGTAGGACAGCCTAAGTGTAAAAAAAAGAAAAAAGGAAAGAAAAAAGAAAAAAAAAATGTAAAGAAACAACAAAGAAGAAACCAAAACCGCAGATCAAAAACACAACCAAAAATCCCCAAAACAAGCAAAAGAAAAATAATCAGTCATCAACTAATACTACTTAATGCATTATCATGCCACACAAATAACTATAGTATTACCCTCTACTTACTACAAGAATTGTTAAAAATTACTGATGATGCATGACTAGTAATAGTACAAAGAAGAGTTTTACTCAAGAAGTTTTATTAGAAATGCACTTACACTGAGAGAAAATTCACAATGGTCCAATAAGTGCACGAACTACCTAAGTTTTTAACACTGACAAAAATGTCTTGTCAGGCTACATCACTTTAAAAGACACTTTACAGCATTCTTGTAGCATTAGAAATAGGCAAAAAAAAAAAAAAAATCCATCAAATTTGGTCTGATAATACTGATTTTGTTTAAACAGGGTTTTTTGGTTGGTTGGTTGGTTGAATTTGCTTTTGATACAGGACATTCTTTCAAATTAAGATGACATATCTTTCTGATAACATTTTCCTATCAAAATAAATCTTCAAATATATTACTACACTTTCAAATAATAAGCTCTGTAGTGGTCTTTCACCTTACTTTAACATAATACAGGTAAACCAATATGCGTAGGAAAGCTAGAAGCCAAGCTATAACATTTATGGAAGTCTCCTTTAATATATCTTGTACAGTTCAGACAGGTGCAATCCATTTAAATTTTTAAAGCAGGTAAAACAACTTCTGATTCCTACGGTCACTGTATTTTTGATATATTACTTTCATAAATGTAGCTAAGCAGTAATTTCTCACATCATCACATGAACAACTCCAATTTAGCATAACCATCATTGAATTAAAGAGAGATCATTCTGTAAAAAACTATGGATAACTATATCACTTAAGTAACAATTGTCTATATACCATAACTTTTTAACAGGTAACCGTGGTATTGAATTCCTTCAAAAGGCAAGTGTCCATGCATTGTTAGCACCACGGTCGGCATGCTCACAATACAAACAGGAATTATCACCCATGGAACTTGGAACAAGAGAATATTCTTTAAAAACATCAATAATAATACAATGTTAACAAAGATAAGAAGCACTTTTTTCTTTTTTTTTCTTTTTTCTTTTTTCTTTTTTTTTTCCCTTTTTTTTTTTTTTACCCACTATTACAAATTTAGAAATTGCACCTTTGATTGCTTAAAACGTTCTTAGGACCTTCATTCAAGTTGATGAGGGTCCATCTGGCAAGATTTCCAAATATAAAGGAAAGTCATCAGTGTTTTCTTTATATATTGTACATCATGTACAATGGTCCCTTTGAAGTATACCTGTAGTTAAAGTAGTTATTGAACTCAAAACTAAAAAGTATAAAAAGCTACTTTTTTTCAAAAACATATAAGAAACAATGCAAAAGGTGTTATGCATAACACATACAAAGTGATTAAAAAAATCAAACACATATTTGTATTTGACAATAGTTTAGTATCCTTCATCTAGTGGAACTAATTAGCTTAAAAGGATTCAGGAAAGGCTATTTAGGAGCTCTGTTGTAGAGAATGATCACACAAAGTTAAGAACTAATTTAGAAACCAAGTACTAGACAACCAAGAATTGCACACGGGTGATATGTAAGTCACCCAAACTATCTTTTGTGAGAAGCACTTTCAATTGTTTTTGAAATGGTTGGATGGCCTTTAGTTAAATGACAAAGCATTCACATGTTAGAAAGTAAGACAAGGTTTCTTTTATGTGTAAGCATTGAGCCGCTCTTTAGAGCGAGTAGAATGAATGTCATGAAGCTCTTGCTCCTCCTTTGACTTAATATCCTCATATTTTTGCATTCTGCAGGCATCTTTCACATAGGCCCAGTTGGCAGACAAGACCATGAGATAATGGACCTGTAAGAGAGGCAACATGCAGTTAGGCACCAACAGACCTGATCAGATTCACATTCAAACTTCAGAAACTACAGGGCTGAGTTTGTTGTTGTCTGTGTTACTCTGGGACAATTACTGGTCATCATTTAGTACAGAGGAAGAAGAAATCAAACTAACTTAATCCAAAAGCTGGCACCATGAGTAGCATTCAGGTCTGGGATTACTAGATCAAATGAGAGACAATGATGTCAAATCTCCATTCAGATGAATGAAATGCCTTACCTTTTTATTTATTTATTTTCCCTCACAGTAAAAAATTCTTGACAAAATTCAAAAAGTGAGACTGGAAGTCTTAATCATTTTGCCATCCCAGACAATTACACCAGTGCTATTCCTTGAAAAGCATAATTTCAGTTGAAAAATCAAATCTGAACCTCTCAAAAAATAATATCTGGCCAGGTAGACAGATGAGAATCCTACAAGTGGAGGGTATCTGAGCAGTGTACTTACACCTTCCTGACTTTCTAAAAACCATGAAACAGAAAACCTTGCAGCTGAAGATTATGTGATGAAAGTGGGACCATGTAGGCACTGATTTCTTGACCCAAAATATTTGGCAACATTCCAGTATGATACTAGAGTCTTGCATTTTCACATGGCGTTTTACTTGGCTTTTCAAAAGTATAAAAGAATAGACAAACTTCTCTTATGATACTTTGCCCACAGTCAGGCATTCATTAAACTCCAATTCTTCTCCCTTCTCTCTCTGAAAAAGTTACAGAACCAAAGTTCTGGCATAGCTGTTGAAATCTTTTGCAGTTCATGCTCACTGTAAGTAGGATGACTTTCCTAGAAGTAACTTCTTTAGCTTCTAAAAAGAAAATAATCTCAAATAAATATTCATGCTACATAAATACTTATTAGTTAAACAATCCACCACCTTTGTTTTGTTTTGTTTTTTAATTTCACACCAATTTCCCAGATAACATTGTCACAGGGAGGAGGTCATCTTTAAGTGGCTGTCTAATTGAATTTCACACTTCCCTGACCTGAATAGCCTGAAGCCAGTGGGGCCCTGTCAAGGCTTGTTCAGATTGAAATAGGGCAGCTTCCGCAGTTTGCCTCAGGACCTTTCAATTACAGGCATATGCAAGATAGCGCAGGGTCTTTCCATACTCTATGAAACATTCCTGCTAAAATTTCTTCCTAAGAAGAAAGTATGCGTTGACCTTTCAGATCTGTAGAATTTGGAACGGTTTTTTTTTTTTTCCTTTCCTTTTGGGACATTTCATGATCTCAGCAGGGTAAAAGCCTGAAGAACTTGCTTTCCTCCTCTTACTTGCATCTAACATCCTTCAAAAGAGCACGTTCTATTTGGCAACAGGAACTAGCCCACATACGTATTTCCCTGCTACTTGTTCCAAGACAATTGACTATCTCTTCAGAGAATCTTTACTGCACATAATTAAGCCCAGTTTATGCGGAAGTTCAGGCAGAAGATAACTTTTTGGAAGGGAAAATGTATATCTTATACTTCAGTTTTGATGTAGTGGCTTTGGGAAAATATCACAGGTAGGATACTTACTAGTCAACCAGACATTTGGGATGGCACTGTTTACATCTGTACGTGATACAACATTAAGAGCAATAAAAGTAACATGCATCACGTCAATAATCATTTATGTATCCCTTTATTTCTACTCAGACGTAAGAAAAACCAGCAATGTTCAGAATCATACATAATTCAGTATGGTTCAAAATCCTGGCTATTTTTCCTGTGTTCAGGGCTCATAAAAAGCATCTATAGTACAAAGAACACTTGTTAGGCTTGTTTTCATTTTCTACTGAAGTCTAAGAGTGATAATATTTCAAAACAAAGTATTTGACATTTTCCCTCTCTGTAAAATCAAGTTTTCCCTGTCATGTAATCTTGAAAGTACATGAGAAAAATATGCTCCAACACTAATTTATATGCCCTTTTTGAACCCCTTAGAGCATTCTCCTTTGGAGACTAAATAGGCAGCTAATTAACTGTCAAAAAAAAAAAATAAAATAAAAATCAGCATTCACATGCAAACCTGAGACCAAAAGAGAGATTAAAGTAATAGCTATGGGAAAAATATGACTTGTGACCAAACGGTTTTGCAAATTCTATCAATTTTTTGTTTGTTTTTGCAATAAATGCCCACATTTCTCTAGTATATATATATTTTTAATCCAGATTAATGAAAAGTAACTTGCTAACAGATGGTCCTGATATGTATAAGCAAACTGCTTTCTCTGGAAAATTTCATGACACATTGATAGCTTTAAAGAGTTTACATATATTAAATAATTTGGGTCTTGCAAATCTATCTCCAGATGTGATAAACTGAAGTACATCACTGGAACAATCAAAATACCATTTAAAAGAGGTGATTTTACCATTTCAGTTGTTCATCAGTCTCATGGATAAAACAGTGTTATTACTGAATGGTAAAAAATACAAAATGTTTACTACTTCAGTCAGATAAACTATTATAAAGTAAATGTCTGATAAATGTTTTAAAGTTGCAATAAATTCATAAGCTTTCTCTTTTATAAAGGACTAGTATTTTAATCACATTTTTCTGTTAAGAAGTATTAAATTTCACAAACACGGAGTTTTGCCACTATTATGGACCCATACAAAGGCACTAGACTAACTTCATCAACTTAACATTGTTGTGATTATTTATGCAATAGTACATATGAAGAAGGACATTGATTTTCCAGTGACTTAAATTACCTCCCCACAATGTTTTCGTTACTCTAGCCCACTGTCAACACTACTGTCTTGAGCATGGGATCTTTCTTCTTACTATATGAGGCACCGAGGACAGAAAGTACATTTTTACCTCCTTGTTGCAGTTCAACAGCTAAGCACCAAACAGCTGTCCACTCACAACCCCCAAGAGGGTTGGGAAGAGAATTGGGAAAAAAAATGAAACTCATGGGTTTAGATAAAGACAGTTCAATCAGAAGAAAAAAAAAAAGAGCAAAGAAAAAAAGCTCTCCACCCATTGATCAGTGCTCAGTCAGTCCCCAGACAGTGGAACCCTCCTGGCCAACTCCTCCAGTATTATTGTTTTGCATGATATCATATGGGGTCAGATGGTTCTGCCCCCTCCCAGTTCCTTGCACATCTCCAGTTCCCCACTGGCAGGCCAGTATGAGAAGCTGAAACATCCTTGACTTAGTATAACCACTGCTCTGCAGCAACTACATCAGAGCTTTATCAACATTTTTCTCATCCTAAATCCAAAACACAACACCATGTCATTACATTAAAAACATGTATTTTTTTTTGATTTTTCCTTTGTTGGCAAGGTGTCATATAATACATGGCATGGAAGACCAAAAAAACCCTAATGCAACAGGAATCGCAAATGTGATTCTAAGGAGAGCAAAGCAAAGTATGGCTCTAGAATTCAGTGACAAAATATTAGTTGTAATAGTAAAGCAATCACCATCACTAAAACTTCTCTGAGAAGTACAGGGAATACCGTACAGAATCCCTACTCTAAAAATATCTTGATGTTTGGTCAGACACAGCAGAAAAGCAGGGCACTATCTCTCACGATTTTTTTATTCCTTGGAACATTCTCATTGCCAAAAATGTAATCAAACTGAAAGTAATCTTCATTATAAAAGTAGCAAAAATACATCCTAAAAGGGAAACTAAGATATTCACAGATATGCACAGAACAGACAAATAGACTTAGCTTCTAAAATAGCAGCCTGTAAATACATAGAAAGGCATAGATCATAAAAGGATATTATTTTGGTCATAAGACAGACACACAAGTTCAGACACTTGTTTGAATATAGCAATAGAATGGTAAAAATTCTTAGTAGGTACCGGAAGGTGTATGGTATTCAAAGTAATCATGATATTCTACTTCAAAGGGAATCCAGAAATAAAATTAATATATATATATTAGCAGTAGTATTGATTTACACAATGATATTATACCAATAGCACACAAATTGAATAAGTGATACTAAGTAACAATCAGAATGTATTAGTGATTCAAATGACAAAAAAAGATAGAGTGTTGGGCAGCTTACCATAGCAATGACTGCTGCTCCAGCTCCAGCAAGTGCCACAATGAACAAATGGAATGTCATGTTTAGCTGCACAGGGGGACAAAGAAAGGGATTTTTATGGATTTCATACTAAATGGAAACTGAACAAAAAAACTGAATAACGTAGAACAAAAGATTACCTTCCTGGTTCCACTGCTCTACAAAACCGGTGATTAATAATACTTTTTCCAAAAGACTGAAATTACTACATGACATTGTTGTTACAATATTCACATCAAGGACAAAATAAATTAATAAATAACAAGTATTTACAAATAAACAGGCCTCCTTGAAAAATATTTTATGTTTACAGCTATGATACTACCTAACTAGCTCTTAAAATCTTTGGTTTCTCTAGTGGCAGAGAGAGCCTAAGAAGAATCTGTTTCCCTTTGCTAGCTGTAGCTTTTTGTATGCTCATATGCTAATTTACTTTCCTCCCAATTTTGCCAATAAAATTTGTTCACAGGGATATAATATCAACTAAATTATTTAAGTAACCCAAGTTAACTATCCTTCCCACTCCATCTCAAACTAAATAATTACATCTGTTCTTCAATTCAGTGATCTGGTTTGCACTCACTGTACTGACTGCACAGGAAAGGTTGCATTTTCTTAGATGCTTTTTGGTATAAACAAAGAGTGATTGTGTAACTTCATTCTAGGAAGATTTATGCAAACGGAGTAAGACCCTGTGAAACATTTAGTGAAGCACACTCTGATTTCAGATTGATCAAGATTTTAGCTGTCTTATTGTTTTAGATAGACATAATTTTTTTTTGTCATCTTCTACCCTTATCATTTAAGAACAGAACCAAAAATCTCAGCTGTACTGAAATAGGTGGTCTTTGCCTAATAAAAAATAAAAATAAAAAGAGCTACATTTATCCTAACACACTGCAAAATTTGCTCTAACCCATTTGAAAACATTATTCTCCCATCACAGCAGCAACTGAGATCTTCAAACAGTAATTCCATATATAGACTTCTTCATTGTGCAGCAAGGTGCATTAGCTTTCAAAAACATCACAGTAAAAATATACATGACTTAGTGAAATTCTTAACAAAAATAAAATACAAATGCGTTTAGAAAATAATGGCTGGAGAAGCTGCAGTGGCTAAATGCAGTACATGGTAAAAGAGTGGGAAAACTTTTCCACTTGTATTTTCCATTTTCCACACCATTTTATCACTACCTAGAATTAGAACATAAGGAGTAAGAAGAAAACATACACATCAGTTACTTCCTACTATAACATATGTTACGGATTCGACAAAATATCATCACATTTACTCACCTCATTCGAGTCACACATCTTGATGAAACTTTCTGATGTGGTACAAACCTTCTTTTCCTCTCCAATTGTTACAATACCTAGAGCAGAATAAATATTCACACTATTTAGTACTCCTAGTACATAGCAGCCTACTTCATGCGAGCCAGGAAATACCAGTTCTTGGCTCCTACATAGAAATTTAGTTAACAACAAAATTATTTTGTCCTAATTTAAGTCATCAAAAAAACAAATGCATCATCTATTTAGTAAAAATTCTATTAAGAAACATGCAGGCAATAATTTTTTGGCCATTTAAAAAAAAAATGTCTTCATTCTACATTTTAATCACCACTATAATTGAAACATGAGAAAATGATTTGCAACCAGTGTGTACACATATCATGTTGGATATTCATAAATGTTCTCTACCCTGATGTTGAGAATTGTGCTGTATATTGTATCCATATGTGTTGAACTGGAGAAAGCTTCTTCCGGAAGTTATAACAGAGTATTACCCAAACACATATTTGATTGCAAACATGGTTTCTATCAGCAAGAATCATCAGAATTTATACTGCTTACTCCAGCTAATGTTGAAGTACTAAATCTAAGACTAGCTTGAATAAAACTGCTATAACTCATTTATCATGAAAAATAGTAGTGCTCTTTCCTATTAGAAATAAGGAGCCTTAAAACTGAATTTATAGGAAACAGATATATTCACAGAATATATGTTTTACATGCTAGTGCTATATGCACATTTTAAATAAAAATAGGAATAAAAATAAGTACGAACAAAATAAATATGAGCAAAACAAAAGCTGAGAGAAAGAAGTATGAGTACTTTGATGAGATCGGTACAGATAATTGCTTTTTCAACTATTGTGCTGAGGGGGAAATAAACATTTTAAAAAGATTGCTCCTAAAAACAATAAGGTGAAGTATTTTGTTTCAGGTTAAGTTAAATTATCAACATATATCAAACTCTTTCACTCCTATGCAATAGAGCATTTTTCTATCTTAAGGCAGCAATGAAAATCATACCACATGTTTATATTTGGCTAAAGAGACAATGGAATGAGGCTCACAGAAGTGTCCAAGAAGAGTAAGATTACCCAAGGCTCTGTGGGCTGAGAAACCATGGAGGCCAGAGTATCTAGTCTCCAATCACTCTTGTGAAAGAAAGTAATTATAGACATCAAATCCAAGAATTCTCAGACTTTTATAAAATTCCAAAACCATTTTTGTCCAGATTCCCCAACCTCCAAAAAACAAATATATTTTCATACTTTCTAAACTCCACGCCTCACCCTGTAGTCCCGCATTCTCTCTCCAGAAGCCTCTTCGAAAGTTCCTATTTGTATTGTTCTTCATCTTCACCAGGTCTAGAAATGCAGCAAATCTCTGATAAACTGCCTTAACATGTGGGTAATACCATAGAAACTGGTATTTTGAAAACATTGATTGGAAACATTCAGATACTTGGAAACAAAGCAACATGACATTTCCTATTGTGAAATCTTGCTATATTTAGCGTCCTTCACTCACGTACCATACTGGCGAAGATCCAAGCAGAGATTAGTTCCATCCACTAAGGTGGCATTTCGGCAAATGGTCCACAGATTGAAGTACATGTAAACAGGCAGAGAAGTGAAGGCTGTAACGCCAAGCCAAGCCAACATAAAGATGTATGTCAGCATAATAAACTGTAGCAAAAGAGGGAAAAACATGTAAGTCAGAATTTAACTGATACTCAAATGAAAGAGAAAGAACCACTGAAGAGGAAGAGAAAGACAAAGGATTTCTGTTTCTTTCTTTCTTTGTTAGCGTTATGGTTTTGGCCTCACTGGAAGAACAGAGCAGTTACGATTTCAGAAACGCAAGCTTACTCCACAATCCTGTCACTCTTGGTTCTATGATCAATGCAAAGCACCACACCTGAAGTACCGACAGTGCTGCACAATTTCTGAAGAATATCTCTACCTCTCCCTCATCACCACTACTCCATAATAAAAACAAGAGGCAACAGTGATCAGTTTTACTACTATTATTCACACACACACACACACAAAAAGTGAAATACTATATGCTGTGCTTACTATTGCTATTAAAATCCAGGTCTTAAAAAAACCGAGCCCTTATCCGTGGCTACCACAGAATTTCACTGGCATCAAATCAGTGAGACCATCTATTTGTCATTTTGTTACTACATTTAATCAAGTTTGAGATCAAAAGAAATACGAGGGAAATCATCATTGTGAACAACTGAGGGTGCTTACCTCTGTTAGTAAAGAATACATTAAAGTACATGTTTTGTAACACGTTTCCCAAAGGCTCAACACATTTTCTTTTTTAGCCACAAGACTCAAGAATATAGCAATCTACTTGTTTAGCAAACTGCTTGCAGAAAGCATCAAACTCAATTTGCCTCCAGGGCTGGTAGTTATGCTGGCACACAGCACAATACATAAAAAAAATATGTATAAGCCAACCTACTACACTCTTGCTAACCTCAGACAACTAGCAAACATTCATCAATAACCTTCTCATTTTATGCTGCAGAAAGGATATGAAGACGCTACACAGCTAAATGTGGAAGATAAGTCAACCTCTAAATGTTGAATCCAAATAGCCTCAAGATTTGATAGTTTCAGAAAGGTTGATGAATCTAAACACGTTGCTGAAACAAAAAATATTCAGCGCACTGACATTTATTTTGCTGCTTACCACAGCAAAAATATAAACAACATTGAATCTGAGAATAAGAAATAAGACCTATTTTTGAAAGCAGAATACGCTGGTCCACAGTGTTCTTAAAATTAAACTTTAAAGAGTAATAAAGGGAAAACTGAAGGCATCTTCTAGTTATTTTAATGAAAGATTTATCATATGAGATGATAAAGGAAAAAACATATAGTTTTTAGTTCTTGAAATCAAATAAGATCAGATATAAAGTGTTGTAAATGGTATTGAAAATCGCTAGAGGCATAGCTTGTCCATATGTACTTGTTCATGAAAAATAATCCAAAGCAGAAAAAAGGTTTGAATTTTAGGTGAGGTAGTTTTATGGTATAGGATGGTATAGGACGGACATTCTCAAGCAAAATAAAAGAGACCTTAATTTGATTTACCTTAACTTACTTCCAAGGAACATTTAATAAAAGCCATTTTAATTCTGAGGAATTGTATTTACATAGAGATTTAATGTAGTTTAATTAATCCTGTTTAAAATTTAAGTCAGATTAATTTTCCCAATTGTCCCTTGGTAGATAACTATTTCAGCAGTAGTTTATATTCTATGAGTGTGGCAAACACAGCTAAATCTGGTCTTATTTTTTCAGCCTCCTTCTGGAACTTACGAACTAAACAACATTTTAAAAATGTAGCATAGTGCCCAGTGCAGTAATGTATAATAATCTAACAGGGAGAACAGGGAGGAAAAATATCAGCTTTAATGTGAGCATTACAATCTCTGTTTAATATTTGTGGATCTTTTGATCTGTAGAAGGAAAGGATCTCTCTGTAGCACAGAACAGGAAGCCTGCTTAAAAATCTGTGCTGAGATAACACAAAGCATTGGTATAGCAAAGAGGAAAAAACACAGCTCATTAGCCTCTAAAAAAAAAAGTCAACCTCTGCCTGGGGCATAGAATAAGAGCAGCAGAAATCTGTCAGATGATGGCTGGAGTCATAGGAACTGCCTACTCAGAGAGAAATGCCTGCTTGTTTATGGAAGGGATTCTCTTTTAAAAACATGATTATTTGGTTTAGTGGCTCAGAAAAAGAGAATCAAATGCTGATTTAATTTTAGGAAATAATTTAGAAAAAAGAAGAATTTCATTTTTTGCCTCCTGCCAGCTTTGACTGAGGAGCCAGTGATCAATTATGTGCTCAAATTTTTGTCGTAATAATCAGAAGTGGGGAAAAAATAAATAAATTTCCTTCATTTCACAGAAGAATAACTGAAATGCAAAAATTCATGTTAAATCATGGTAATTAACAGTTATACTTGGAAGATGCTATCACTGATATCTGCAAGGCAAGCTTTGCAATCTGGGCACGACAACACTTTCTGCTCTAGGGGCAGTAAAAATCAAAAGGTTAACCTTGCACAACAATTTGTTTGTTTCTGGCAACAGGAAATGTTACTAATTCCTTTTATAATGGGACAAAATTGCAAATATATTTGAAAACCATAGGTGAAGGACTAAAGTATTTTTAAAACAATTTTATATGCTGTGACAGTCTACCCTCCACGGCAGACAGCTTGTAAGAAACGCTTAAGGAGCCTGTTCACCCCAGGAATTAAATTCAGAACTTAGTCTCCAGAGATCCAAAGGGATCACTCTCCTTTGAAGTAGCATTCTGCTACATGACAAGCCAAATATTTATGAAATAGCAGTACAACATCTTAAAGAGGTACCACAGTTTGTTCTTTACTACTCTGTGTATTGCACTGGTAATGATGATAAGGTTCTCAGGTCATCTCGATTGTCACTGTAAGAAGACAAACACACTAGACAAAGCGGAAGTGATAGAGAAACTCATTTAATTGGAGAATAGTTTTAGCAAAACAGGTCTTTAACCTTTGTAGCAGTTTAGTTTTTGCACCACTTCTGTGGCTGGTAAAACCTTCCTGCCAGATTTTATAAGCTTTTCATTGTCGATAAGGGCTGTCTTGAATCGTGATGCATCAAAGTAAGCAAGCCACCAACCCTTTTGGAAGGCTTTTATGATGAAATCTGCTTCACAGATCAGCATCAGGAAGCAGAGATTTCATTGTACATTCTGAAATGGCACTTATCCGGCAGAACAGCTTTCATGGTGGTCGCAGCTGGGTAAAATCCTGTTTCCATTGAAAACATTACCAAACTCTGTCTGTTTTAATAAGATCAAGATCTCAGTTACTGCTTTCTTTTGAAAACATACAGATACTGGTCCCATGAAAAGCACTTTGATTGACTTTCTAATACTGTTCTTATTTTAGTTTTGTTATAAATATTTTAATACTCTTAAATAAACATTTTATGACTACTTCAGCCACTGTGGAGACACACACAGCAAAACCATGTTTAAAAGTTCTATTACTACAAAGAGATGGATTGAAATGGAAATAAAGTGAACTCCAACTGTTAGTCTAGTCATGTTATCGCATGAAGAAATTGCTGCTACCTATCATATATATACATACAGAAATATAGCAATAAATTCAGCAGTGCCTGAAAATATATCTAACTCTAAAAACCTCATGGTGCCATGTGATTTCATCTGTTTCAGACCATTCATATACTTGTTTTATATGAACTCCCTGACATAAGCATTACTGCAGAGTTATGAAAAGATGTACACTTTGCTCTGTTTATATCTAATTTACATTTATTATCTACTGTGACACGTACTTAATATTTTGTTTTTTATTTTCAGCTTGACAATCAAAAACCTTTTCCAAACCTCTTCCCAGACTCAGAAATTATCTTCTGCAGTTTTCTTTTGATGGCAACTCAGAAGCATGAACAGGAAGATCTCAACTTCCTCCTAAAATGTTTCATCTCTATAACATCACATTTGCATTTGACCACCTATAGATTTCATTTCAATACTAATAAAACCTGACCATACACATATCTTTAAACTCACTGATATATCAGTACTTAAGTTGTTGCAAATCATCTTTTGTCATCCTAGCAATCCTCATTTTCTCTTTTTACACTCTGTTTGAAATGTAAATACGATAAAAGAAAGACTGTTAAGTAGCTCACAACCTAAGGGACTCCTCTTGCATTCTTGGTTCTGTTCTAACTAGCATTTCCTACACTGATGCTCCATGCCCCATTCCTGGACAGAAGTAAATGATGAAATATACATTTTTCAGCCTATCTCATTTTACAAATAACACTGCTGGAAGAAAGAGTCTGATGTTCTGACATTACTAGTAAATTTGCTACAAATCACAGAAAATACACATTTGCAAAGGCTTTTCTGCTTCGTCTAGAATATGACTCTCACTACTCCTAGCACTCACTTCTTGGTCTTTGTTATTGCCTCTACAAAACATGTTCACCCTTTCTCTCTCTCTGACATGTTATATTCCTAGGCATAGCTCCAAGACTCTTGTTGAAACATGGATACACTTCATGCTATGTTATTAGTGTTGTGTGGTTAACTCTTCTTGGCTGGCATTCAAGTCAACTGCTTCAAGAGAAAAAGAAAGCCAATAATATTGCAATATTGGTCCAAATTTCTCTTAATAGCAGGACAGTCTGTAACAGTCAAAATACGTTCTCAGGTTTGCCTAATTGCGATTCATCTACATACTAAATACTATCCAAGGAGACAGTCTCTGGATTGTTAAAATCTGTTACCAGAAAATGATGAAATGCTTGAAATTAAACCTTTGAAGCATTCATTTTACTGAACTGTTTTTTTTGTTGTTGTTGTTGTCGTCATTGTTGTTGTTTTGTTTTTGTGTTTTTTTTAACATTTAAGTTTTATGGATATTTTAAATGGATGAAAAACTGATCTTGCTAAAATTAAAAGCAATGATTACCATTAGTGTTCTCTTTTCATTTCCATGTATATTTTTCTAAAATTCCTCTAAATGCATCTTTCAAGGTTGAAATTCTATATGTGATATCTGATAAACTGAAATTAGTTAGCTGCCTATAAAACGACTGTTTAACTTTCTGATTTACTGTTAATTGATTTATTGGTAGCAGCAGGGGAAGAGATTTCCATAGCTGCATCACAAATACATGATGAAGATTATTTAACCAATTTATTGAAATGGAATTAAAAAATTTAAAAAAATGAAAAATTGAAATTTTGAAATCCACGAACTATGAGACACTCAGTTTAAAGATGTCTTTGCAATGATGGATGAATAGGTTTTCCCTGGAGATTTTAAAATTTATCTCTGATTCATTCCTGTAAATTAACCATACTCAATATTTTATTTCTGAATTTTCTTTATTATATTGACAGTTTTGTAGCAATAGGCTGCATAATATCTTTAACATTAGGTATTCCACACATCTTTTAGGCAAGATACACGTTTGGCAACTCTAGCAGCGTTCCAGATGAGGCTGGGTACCTCAGTATCATAACACATTCACTCTGAAATTAATTTCTTTACTAGCTTCATGGTCATTTGGAACAATAATTCATTATTCTGATTTTGAACTATGCAATCTGAAAGGTCAGAGCACCATATGAAGCTCATCTTGCCCACTTTTCTTGTCAGTGGCTAAACTATTTAAGGTATTCAGTATTTAGCATGTATCTGGATAGGAAATTATTTTCTTAAATGCTTTCTGAATGGAACATTGGATTAAGGGAGTCTAGACCCATAAATATATCTTTTTTCTTGAAAAGGAGGTTCTCTAACACAAAGGAACAATGGTATCTGTGTTCCTCAGACACTATTCAACCAGCAGAAATAACCCTGTCTCTCAGCTCAGCATTTTGTCACCAGAAAATCCAGATATGGTATCTGACTTTGGGAAGTGAGAGTTTCATTTCTAGAATTTAGATCTGATGCATCTGTTTGGGTGGGAAAGCCAAGTGAGCCTGCACTGAACTCTGTTCCTTCTGTTACACAAAGAATCAAATGTCATCATGATGCAGTTTTGATGCCTCTGAAATAACTGCTACACTCAGGGCAAGATGAAATGACGAGTTCACATCCCTCAGCGATATTTTTTTCAAAGCATTTGTGAAGCTTTCATGATTTACCTTGAAAAAAAATAATAAAAAAGAAATTGGTAAATGCTTTGGAAATTTCAAGTTTTACTTTAAGAACTTGAGAAGCATGAACAAAACAGAACATAGGTATTCAGGTAGCCAATACAATTTTCAAAGGTAGAAAAATGCCTTTCACTCATTAAAATACAAAGATCCTTAAGAATCTTAAGAAGACAATGTTAGCGAGTGCAACTCAGAAAAAAACTCAGAAAAACTCAGAAAAAAAACATTTTTCTGTAGAGACTTAACATTTCTTTTAAAAGCTAAGATACAAAGAAGTAGAAATACAACTTCTAGGATGAAATCTTGACCCAATGTTTTTGACAGGATAAAACGAGCTGCTTTCCCATTTCAAAAAATTAAATTTCCATAACAGTAAAAATTTTGAAGGAAAAAGTCTCCTTTCTGTTTCTTTGTTCATTATTCATTGACTCGGTAAACAGGCATTCTGAAACTAGACAGAAATGCTGATTTCTGTGATGAAGATAGCTGAATAGGAAGGGTGTTAAATCACAAATGTATAGCGTCACATTTGGCTTCAGGCCTGTCTCCCATTCTTCACTAGTCATGTTGTAGCACAATTATAAATAACTTTACTTAATTCTCCAAGAGCATGTTCAGGCCCTGAATAAAAACACAACCATCCCTGCTTGAATGAGACTAGCATTGTTTTACATATATATATGTGTGTGGATATATATGCAACCATATTTATACACACTGCATTTGTTGTATTTTTCATAATAAGCTATTTCAGAAAGTCTTCCAATGAGTTTTTGATGTTACTGCCATAGGACCTGTCTGAAATCTGAGAAGGTACAATTCCCATGACCACTGGCATGATTGAATGCTAAACATCTGAACAGTCATATTGGCTGATTAATCAACTATGTGATCCCTGAAAAAGTCAGGCTGAGTTATTTCTCTTTCCAGTTCATTGGGGTAAAACTGAGCTAAAGTCACAGGGAAGAAGTCAGAAAGGGGACACAAAAAGCTTCTGTTCACATTCATTGATCTTAAAAGACTGTTTTTCAAAGAATATTTTGAGAAGAAAAAAACTAAAAGATGTTACATTTCAGATTTTTTCTCATTTTTCTAATTTCAGATGAGAAAAATAGAATGACCATAAAAAGCTACAAGGGCTTTTTGTTCCTTGAAATTTTCTATTGATATTTTTCCTCCATTTTCCTGTGACGTGCACTCATGGACATAATAAATACATTCATTGGAGAATAATAGTGACAAATATTTTTGTAACAATGGTACAGCAGAAATATTTTCATTTACAGACCATAACATGCTCTGACTTTAAGACTAATAACAGAAATGTATTTACCTCAAAACAATTGATAGCTTTTAAAAAATATTTATCACAAACAGTATAGTGCCTTAATCTTAATTGTGCAGTCTATATCAACCCAAGGTTTCTTAAAGTAAAACACAAACATTACAAACTACGACAAGAAAAACAGAATGATGAAGGAATTAAGTCAGTGAATCATTAATCATATCAATGATACTAACCATAGAACGCCCACTTAAATGTTTATTTCTTCTTGACAGACTACAGAATTACATGTCATGCTACAAAGTCATCAAAATTGTGAAAGGATGCCTCATTGCTCTGCTGCAATACTGAGGACAAGCATTTATGGAAGCTTTGAAGAAAGAGCAATATCCTGAAAAGTTTGCTATTCTGTACAGAATTTGAACTTACTTGGCAGACTCTCAGTAAATGCATCTTCCTTCAAGGAGATAAAAACAGTTGGCATAAGCAATGATCTTCATTTAAGACATTCCAACTTTTTGTTTATATATTTATTTCAACATTTCAAAACTATTCACCATCAAAATGCCAAGAACACATAATGAGTTTGACTGGAACAAAATGAGTAAGATGAAAAAGTAGCATTACTGTGGAGCATGTTACATCTATGTATGTATGCTGTGTTTCCTAATTTCTAGTGTGTAGATTACCTGTGTTCACATTTAACATTAAGTATCGGGATTTCCAAAGAGTTCATTTTGATAGCTACTAGTAAAACAGGGAGATGTGACAAACCTATACTTGTTCCTAATCTGTATTTCAATTTAATAAATGTCCAGGCCTCTCACCTGACATCAGAAGAGTCGAATAACAAAACATTTAGTTATTTAACTGATATGGAACGGGCCTGCCCACTGACCTTAAAATAATCCCAGGCCCAAATAGTCAGTAATTTCACTATGAGAAATCTCTGTTTAAGTCCCTGTACAAATCAGAAATCTTTAAATCTATGTTTTCCAGAGCAATAAGTGAATGAGCTCCTCAAACCAGAGATAACACAGGAATAAATAATGGACTGCTTCTCATTTAAAAATGACACAAAACAAAACCTGATGACAGAACTCAGCTTGTCCCAAATTAGAATGGGCGAGATTTCTAAGTAACTGTGAAAATATTAGTAAGAAAAATATTTCTCGCCTAGGACAGCTGAAGGCATTATAAACTTTTGGTCTTTTTGGTCAAAGAGTATATTTTGCTGAAAGTATAAACTTTCCCATTCAGATGGTAGAATTAATTCGTTTCCTGTTACTTTGTGATTAACTGACATGGAGAGCATTTCAAATAGCCTGTTACCCATTGCTAGGATTTTTAATTGCTGAAGTATCAGAAAATAAAGAAAAAAATAAAAATAAAAACATCACAACACATTACAAACATACAAACTGTATTAAAACTCTCTTAACTACAAAAGCACAAAATCTTATCCACTTACCCAGGCACTGACACATCTGCCACAAGTGGTGATTTTGAAATCCCCATAGAGATCTTTGATGGCACCAGTTGTAAAGAATCCCTCCACCATCAGCAAAATGCCATATACAAAGAATGCAGCTGCTACACCATATATCACATACTTGAAGATGTCAATCCTGTACAGGAAGAGCAAAAGTTATTTATCTGCGTAACTATTTAAAGCTGACTCTGAAATTTCATGGTGAGATAATTAGATTCAGCATCAAAGTTTCTACCCTGGAGTCAGCGTAAGCGCTGATATACTATAATAACAGCTGAAGCTGAGTACGGGAGTGAACTTTTGAATAAAACAGCATCAATATACAAATATTAGACCATTTAACTGAAAGAAAAACTAAACATTGATTTGTGCAGGTAAGAGAGCTCAATTTGTCAGGAAAAATTGAAAATCACATCAAATTCATTTCATTTTTCACCTAGATAAAGTGGCATAGGAAAAACAGAAAAAGGTTACACATCCCCTGAGTAACACATTGAACCTAGTACTGAGGTTTCTCTTCATTAGAGACAAGGTATTTTGTCATAATCTTCAATAAATCTTTCTACACTTACAGGTAGTTCTCAAGTTGCAATATCATTCACTGCTATCATCTCCTCATTATTATTTTTCTGCTTATTCCCCAATGATCAAAGTGTCTGACACATAATAATAAAATCTTCAAAAGAGATCCCTAACGTCAAATCAGAAAGATATGCTTCTGAAACAAAAGCAACAAAGACAGATCATCCAGTGCTCTCCTCTGGTGGAGTTTTAAAGACATCATTTTATGAACCCAAAAGTCAAGAAATGGAAAGATGATTCGCAGTGTAACATGCTGACCCCAGAAGGCTGAAGTGATTAAAGACTCATTGGGCTGTGCTGTGGTTGGCCTGCCCAGCACTGTCTGCAAAATCAACAGTGCTGGCAAGGAGACACTGTCTCCTAAATGTTCTCTCATGGCAAAGGTTTCTGAAGAGATGCTCAGAAGGACCTCTCTGCCCTAATTGTTTTATCTAAGATTGGAAAAACTCCTCATGATCATTGCCTTGAATCATCAAGTTTCAATGTCTTATATTTGGACCTCTCTAAAAAGGTAGCCACAGTGGGCTTTCAGTTTATGGATGTAATTTGGCAAGTTGTGCAACTCTTCAGAAAATGGTAATGCGTAGGTTTTGGGTGTTAGTAAGTTCCAGTTAGTTAGTAAGTCCAGGTCAAGATAAAGCAGCTCATTAGGAAGTAGGAAGAAAAATAAGCCAGACTCCCATTAGGATCTACAAGATCAATTTTGACATGCACTGAACAGCTATCCAAACTGAAAGTCTCTCAAGACATAAAGATTGATATCTCTATTATTATGAAAAGAAATATTTAATAACATTTCTCTAGGTTCACACTTTTAATTGTCGCCCAAAAGAGAACTCTCAATTCACAGTTGACAATGACAAGGCTCAACAGCCCATTAACATATCTTTGAATTGGAATGGTTTTCAAGAGACCCAAAGTCAGATTCAAGTTTACAGTTGATGTTTAAGATGTACCAGTGTGTCAACAGCATCACTGAATTTATTTTAAGCTTGCATTAGTCTCATAAAAATTCAGTTAAACTTATGACCTAGCTGAGAGGGTGGGGGACAGAATGTGTAATAAATTAATGCTATAAGCATCTGTTACAGTATTTTTCCCAGGGCAATGATGGAATTGTCCTGGGAATGAAAATGAATATACTTTCTCTCTTACATCTGAATAGCAAAGTCCTCTTTGTTTCTTTCCACATCACCCTTTATTTCATAGCCAAGTGAAAAATAATGGAAGTTGAAATTTGTGTGGAAGAGATACACAAAATATTCACAATGGTAGAATAAATTTAGCACTGTAGACAGCATTAGATAATGCAAAGATGACACTTATTTTAATAGATATAATTACTGACTATCTTGTAAAAATCCCATCTTCCTAATTTTATAGTAATTCACTCGATGTAACACTGTTTTTACAGGAAAATGATGTTTTGAGCCTATCTTGCCATTAGTGATGAAAATAAATGTATCATAGGAAACAGACAACAACTTCGTGAGCATGCCATAGGATATACTGCCACTCCTATGTTATACATCTTATAAAGCACAACCTCTGCCAGTGGCTGGAGTGTGGCAGTTATGCCAGCAGCAGCTCCTCACAGACCTCAGTGCGCTCAGAGCTGCAGAAATTAGAAGCTATCATTGCCCTAAAGGGATTAAGGCTTTTGGAAAGTCCAGAGATTATTTCAGCCTTTGCAACAGCTCTTTAAACCATCTGTGCTGAGCCTCCCACTGAGCTGCTCATATCAAGTACGGTACCAACAGATCTCTGTTTTTTCCTCAGCCTTATGCATAACCAAAGGAATAGCTTTAATTAATCTTTCTATAAGGAAAATATAAAGAGCTACACTCTAACCAAATATATAGATCAATTTCCTCATATATTCCCATCACACACTCAGAAAAGTCTCTGCTGGCCAGACTAAATGAGATGAAAAAGCCAGACTTACTGCAAGAAGAATAGATCTTGCATAATGCAAAGAGTAAGAAGTAAAAATAGTGAAACAATAACTCCACTATCTTTTAAGACATTAGATAGAATTGTATTGCAATATATTTACTAGGTATGCCATATTTAAAGAAAACATATTACCATATTAGCCTTTTAATCACATATAGTTTTGAAGAAAGTATTGATATTACAGTATTCTACAGCATCTAATAAATTTCACATAAACTTTGATTTTCCAATGAAATTATAATAGATAATAAAATATAGTCCTTGTAAAACAGAGACTGACATTCTCTAAAAATAAAATTTAATTCTTTGTGAATGAACTCAGAGAGATTAATTGCCATCTGTGTTTTAGTAAAGTCTCAAATGCTGCAGACAGAGCACCAGAGCAGCCAGGGAGGTAACAGTGAATAGCAGAAGGAGCAACGAACAGGAGCCAATAGGCAAGGGGGACAAGGGCACAGGAGAAGGACAAGGAGGGCTCACACTTGTGCTGGCTGGAGTGGGTGGAAGGAGGCGCCTAAGGAGCAAAGGAAGCAGAGACAAAATTAAAGAAGTAAATTCTGTACCTCTGATGGAACTGGAAAGATATACATTAGGTGAATACTTAGGCTACTCGAAATGAGAGGAACAATAAAAAATCTTGAATAGTTATTCACTATGCACATAATGCAGGAGTCCTATGGATATTACATAATGATTCATTCAGTCATGAAACATTTCTATAAAAAGACAGCCAATTAAGATTACAAATTCAAATTGATAGTGCAATCTTCACATATTAATGTAGGTTGCTGGATCAAATAAGCTGTTGAATTATGTAAACATAATTTAATAGTGAAATGCATCTTGAAATTAGTAGAAGTTTTCATAATAATTATTTTTTTTTAAGGAGTAATCTCAAATGTGCTTTACATATTGTCTTAATATTGAAGAAGCTTGTGTAAGCTCCAGACCTGATTTAGTCATTACACTGTGTTCAGAAATACTAACAAATGTGACATCTTTTGGTTTGTAATTTAAATCAAGATGATCTTTCACTTACATGTCTGCTGCTGGGGCATTAATTATTCCATATCAAGCATACTTTCTAATTCATTAATCTGAATCTGGATTCTATCCAACAAGATGAATGTTAAAATAGCTGCAGTGAAAACACTTTCATTCCCTAACTGAGGCTGCTGATGGAAGCCATCAGCGCTAACATCTTAAGAAACAGGTTGTAGCTGAGTACAGAGTAGACTATCCCAGCAGAAACAAGTCAGAGGTGAGTGAAAATATTCTCAGTGAGTGTAGATTTCCTGCTATGCATTTTTGTGGTGCTTTCCAAATACGAGGATAAAAAAAAATCAACAAGTAATAAGATTCATTGCTGAATGATCATGTCTATGTATAGCATGGGTTGGGGAAAAGAGTGTTATAATAAAATAGCTATTAATTTTCTTTGAGACTCCTTCAGTCAACTGACCTCATAACTATTTTGTTCTATTTTGAGTATTTCAATATTTGAAATTAGCTCCTGTTAAATTCTATGTCTTGAAATAACAATGCTTTGGGCTTGAAGAATTTGTTGCTTCACTGGAGTAAATCAGTACCATGATAATAACTGTATTTACTACACCAACAGATAAACCAAGAAGAACTTCTACCATTGACCTTTTACCTACTCCAAAAGGGAATTACAAATTGTTGGAATTCTGAGGCATTTTCACTATTCAGTCTAATCATAGTAAGGTTTCTACCCTCAATGCTGAAGACTGACACTTAGTGAGGGCATATCAACATATACGTTTCTATCAAAATTTATTAATATTCCTTTGAAACAATCAACATATTATCTAGGGATATTTTTATTTAACTCCATTAAAGTATGACCGCATTGCAGACAACTATTTGCAATTAACAGCAACAACAACAACAACAAAAACAACAAAAAAGTCTTTCTCTGTGACATGTGATTCTCATGTTTCCCAGAAAACCTTTTTATTTGGACAATATGTACATTTCATCCTGAACATATTACAGAGGTTTGGGTTGGTCTAATCCACCAGTATACCAGGTATTTATGGGGAAGCAGTTTTTCAGCATTTATAATTCTACTTCACACTTCTCTTCCTGAATTTATAACATAACTTCTCCAAATACAGATAATGTCATTCGGATACTACAGGTGTTGAATAGCACATAATTGCCACCAAACCATACCTATATTCTCTGTGTGCAAGTAAATTCAGGCAATTATACCTATACCCAAGAGTAAAAATAATAATACTTAAATTTAAATTCAAAAGAAGGAAAATACAACACCAACACTGTCAAACACACTAAAAAGCTAGTTAGATTATCTTAGTAAAATTTCTCATTTAAAATTGTAATTTCTTTATAAATGGCATAGATTAATGAATGTAATCATCACCACTCGTTAAGATCAGTTTTGCTGTTCCTTTTTTCTCTTCGTATTTTGCTTTCCTATCACAAGGAACTTTAAATAGTCAATGTTATCATCTAGAATGTGTAGCAATCACTGCTACTGAACAAGAAAGCAAAACTGGCCCTCATGATGATCCTTTTGCCACCTGAGAAACTGATCCTCAGAAGTTAAGAGACTGAGAAAGCATCCTGCCCCCTCAAGCTATCTCAAGATCTTAGAAACAGTTTTGCATCATTTGTTTTTTGTTTTGTTTTGTTTTAGCTAAACGAGGAATAGAGATCTGTAAGCAAGAAGTTTTGTATAGGATCTGCAGAAGTCAGAAGTTCCACGGAAGCTTTGAAAAGAGGTGCTTAGCCTCTCCTGCACACCAACTGGGAACAATTTATTGATGTAAGTTCATGACGCTATTCATCTAAATCATTTGAACAAAGAGGTTTTGGTGCTATAAAGCACAGGGGAAATGTTAAAAAAAGAGGAGAGAGAAGCAAAGACAAACTTCAGAAGGAAAAAATATAGCCAGCAGGGAAAAAGGAGGATTAACAATCATGTACAGCAGAGCGACTGAAAAACTCTAGGTAACTCAATAATTAAGGTAAAAGAAACTAAAATATTCTCAATGTAGAGAAAAGAAAAATGAGACCAGTTAAAAAATGTCAGCATAGCTCTATAGGGAATTTTTCAGAGATTAATTTAATAAACTTCTAAAATACAGGTGGGAAGTAAACAGATCAGAGTATAGAATATTCAGTTAAAGTTTGTAGAGGAATGATAAAAGGAAAAGAATGAAAAATAGACAAAAGATAAGAACAATGAAGGCCTAAAAATATATTTTTTTTAATTGAAAGAGAAATAAAATGTACTAAAAATGAAAACAGGTTGAGTAATACATCTTCTGACTCTGTATTTCTGGAATAAATTTTGTCAATAATCATATAAACATTTGCTCAAAACTGAAGTCAGACTGTTGTGATTATATAATGAAAATATTATTGTAGTATAAGAAGCAAAATGCTCCTATATTCTGCATTTTGTTCTTCTGCTCTGAACAGCAGATAATGTGACATAAGTTCCCACTGTTTTTAACAGACTCATTTGTGGCATACGATTCTGTATACAAGTACAGAATTCTACCTTAAGTCAACCTCCTTTAAAATTTTGACGGTTGGATCCTTCCTAGGAACGAGACAGTTGAGCTGAGATTTCATGGAGCATTTCTAAAGCCAGCAGAGAATTCACAACCTAATGGAAGAGCAGAGTATTGCACTAATGGAAGAGTTTGTGCAATAGCAGCACAAACAAATGTTCTTGGAAGAGCAAAGGATCTTTAAAAGTCTATTTAAGAATATCAACCATTTGAGTCCAAAATGAAAAATTTTGACTATGATTAGGATTAGGTTGTGTCTCAATGTTATTTCTGATAATCTAGGCTTGTTTTGTCTTCTTACTTCTGGCAAAACTACTTTCTTGAAAACATTTTTAAAAACAATAATTACAGAAGAAATCTTGAACCCTCTTTGCCTATAGAAGGCCAAAAATAGATTGGAATTAGTGCACAGCAGTGTGCAGACTTCCAGCAGAATTACATTATGGTGTTGTGCACTATAGGTACTGAATTTCCAGTCAACGTTCCATAGGAATATATAATATAATTATGTAGCAAAGGCCTACCACAGAATTATCATTTAATTATTATAACTGTAAACTTGGAGTCTCACATAGTAAATAGCAATAGCATAAAGACTATGCTATTACTTGAAACTAAAACTCGAGATTGGGATTGGTAATAGATAATTCTACCCTTTTCAGACATTCTGTTTAAAGGCCAGCTATCTTAGTTTCACGTAGCACATGAAGAAGTATTTAGAAAGATATACATTACAGAGGCAAATATGCTTTCCATTTTACATATGTAAGATTAATTGTATAAAGTAAATTAGGATGAGAAAAAAACAGATGAACTGCCTGTTGAGAAAGGCACACAGTGATTACAGCCAATCTAAAATTCCATGTAATTAAGAAAGCAAGCAGATTAAGACATGTTAAATAATTTATTTGTCTGCCTGAAAGTAGCAGACTATTTGCACAAAGACTAGAGAATTATTTATATAAGACCATTAAGCTGATATTCATATGTGCTACCATGAATTTATTTGTCTACCTCTTGAAATGAGCTCATTTTTACAGGCACCACCCCAATCTCCAAATTGTTGCTTCCAAACATATTATGAAACAGAACTGCATAAGCTTGCAGTTGATAATTCTGACATAGAGCCTTGCAACTTTTGTTTCCTATAGAATGTTTAAAAGTTCACATTTGTAGAACACTAGACTTTTGTAACAGAACAAACACATACAGTACTATTGTATACTAGGTAGATGACTAAAACAGAAATATCACATGGTCTAATTCAAATATTTATAAATATTGTATTTCATATCAGCTAGCCCTTACTAAAAATCTCACTGTAATACCTTTCACAGTATGCCATTAATATTGATGTAATAATATTAGTGATAAAAGGCTATTGTTAGTTGTACTAATATTTAACTTGTGATAACTGCAAAATCAACACAAATGAAGAAAAACAAAAGATCAGAATAACATCCATTCATCTACCTTTCAAAACCCTGTTTTCAAACAGTATGAGATCATGGTAGGGGGATATAAAAGCTTCTATGAATGCTCTTCTTTTTCTTCAGATCAAAACAGCTGCACGCACATATGTCTTTTATTAAATAATACCCTTTTAATAAACCATGAATACACTCCAACTGACAGGAAGGTTATCAGCAAGTATCAAACCTGGATGCTCCAGAATTCAAAACAGGGGCTTTTGCATTTTTAAAAGAAGGAATTTTTTAGCTGTAAGAAGATGGATTCTGTGGAGTACCCATAGCACATCCAATAGCAAGGATTCTAACAACAGATTTACATATAGTAATTTCATTTAGTTTACTACTTGATATCACAGCTTTAAAATGAAGTGAATTTGCCATGACCTGAATTAGCTCTGACTGTAGTAGGAAGAGGTTGTTATTGTTTCAATCAGGAAGGTTTCTTCATTTTCTGCTCTAAGAGATTGATCCCTTTGTTTCATGGCCTATGTATCACAAATATGTGACAGATGGTACTAACTGGCTTTGCATAGTTAAAAGAGAGCTGTGAAAATATGCCGTTGGGAAATACACCAAGTGTACCTTGTGCTGCTGATTGCCTAAAGATTGTCTTCTAGAATTTGCTCCAATCACCAGAAAAATGTAACAATGGAGTTCAAAAAAATACGTTTGACAATTGTTCACCTATTTCTCCTGACTTTAGAATCTTCTCTAAGACAGTGATGAAGTGAGCCTAGTACCCATTGCTTTGTAGATATACTGTTCACTGCAGGTTATTAAGTTATTAGAGTAACAACTGAATACCGTATCTACCTGAAGCAGATTATTGAGTTTCAGTGAAGTCTACAGAGCTGTTAAACTTAAAAAGTATGCAACATAAACTATTGACCTCTTACAGTTAGAATACAATAAGAGCAGTTTTCAGGATAAATAAAGCAACCTTGTATTTTTTTTTTCCTGAGAATCTCTTTGAATCACAAGGAACTAAAATAGTCACTCCATATCATCTTGAAGGAATTCACACCCCAAACACAGCTTATGACTTCATTAAATTAATTCCCTGAACGTGCAACCTTTGAACACTGATAAAGCTGACAGTGAAGAAGTCCAGGAATTAATTTACACAAAAGTGATTCAGAAAGCAATGCAGCAGCAGGTAGTTCAGATCAAAAGGCCACTCACTGACAATGTTTTTTGTTTTTGTTTTTAATAAATGTCCTTTATTAAAGGTTCATGCATTTAGACATTCCTGTAAAGAGAAAAGACCTACCCCATTCAGCTCTGAATTTTGAAGATATTCTCTCTCTTTAAGGAATACCTGTTTGTACAGTATGTGTATTCAAGTATTTCAATACAATTGATTTATTTTAGTTTCCAAGAGCTTAGATTATCTGTTTTCCCCACAACGGCCTGAAGTAGCTCAAGCCAGGCTGCACAAAGTTCTCTTTATAAAATCCTTACTGATTTTTAGAACACTATTCTAGTTTTTAGAACCTATTGCTTTTAGCACATTATAGGCAAAGATTGCTGTTTGTTTTCCAAATAAGCAATCAACAGATAATGCATTACTGTAACCCTTTGCTATAAAAGCACTATTTCCACCCCACCCAATGTCTTGAAGGTCTAAGAAGTATTGACAATGATTGTTCCATGTTTCAACTTGGATACAAAATCACAAATTTGAGGAAATTAATTTCACTGTCTCACATTTAAGGAATTTTAAAATAAGATGCAAAACTCATACTCAATTTTTTTTCAAATTATGAATATTTACCACTTATTAATATTCCCAAAGCAGCTCTTGGAGGAACCCTCAAGGCCAGATCCCTCAGACGGGATTTGGAGGAC
This sequence comes from Numida meleagris, assembly GCF_002078875.1. Lineage (NCBI taxonomy): Eukaryota > Metazoa > Chordata > Aves > Galliformes > Numididae > Numida > Numida meleagris. The sequence continues at coordinate 49,312,250 of NC_034412.1, forward strand.
TCACTGTTGATCATTAATGAATTCAGGCCTCACTAAGCATCAGAACAATGTGTGGGTTGAGGGCCATGGGGGTTCACCAGGGGGCTGGTAAGGCTAAACCTCATGGCCAGGGCACATCCCAGTGCCCCAGCCAGCAACAGGGCAGCTGGGGCATCCCCAGACCCATGAATGTGAGAGATAAGGGCTGGCTGAATTGAGCAAGGTGTGGGAGATCCCAGGGGAGGCCTTGTGGGGACAGTAATGGATGGTAGTTCCCTCATGGCTCTCCTATAAAACTATTGCTGCTGCTGTGACATGGATGTTTCTGAATGGCTTTGTTGGATTTAGGTACTTTGGCTTTCATTTTCAGGACCATAAAGGGTGCTTCAGACCTCCTTTGTTTATTCTTTGGAGAGAAGCTGCATTCTCTATAGTGGTTTACTCCTTCCTTTAAATTGCAATGAGTAACTATAAAGAAAGCCTTGTGAGCTGCGTTATTTAAGCTCAGAACAAATACAGTACTTCTAAGTGTGGCTAAGAAAGTCCTTATCTCTCATCACCTGCATAAGTAGTTCTCGGATATGAATTGATTTTTATACTGAATAGCATTTGAAATCCACTGGGCTTATAAAAACATAGATAGCAATCATAGGTGTGATGAAACAGAACACACTTCACTCCACTGGGACGTTATCCTCACATATTTATCACCAAGGGACAGACTCCAGGTCAGCTTCAGAGCAGCAGAAACTTTAAGAGCCAAAATGTCTTAAATAGTCTAAGAGTAATTTAGCAGAACACTGCTATTTTTTTTTAATTCTTATTATTTGAAATCAGAAAAATAAACAACTGTATAAGATGTCCATTTTAGTATGCATAGTTTTAAGAATGTAGAAACTACACTGCCTGTTTCTAATTACACTTTTTTTTCCTTGGCTTTTTGGCCTTTCAAAGGAATATAATTACCACAGAACATTTGTATGGCTAACTGTTAATCAATCAATAGTTATGACAAAACATCAAGCGCTGTTTCGGTATACAAGATTATTTTAAAAATTAGAGTACTATTTCTTTAAGTGGAAAATTGATATGCAAATGTCTTTGAGAATCACAGTCTATCCAGTTCAAACAACTTTAAGACATAATTTCAGAGACATCTTCCACTATTCAATGAACAGAACTTTTGACTGTAGTAGGTCTTCCAAGGAAATAATTAGCTTTTAAGTAAATGAACAGATGAAAAAAACTCACAACCTTCACAGTTCATTAATCATTTCAGTGAATTGTCTGCATTTGAACAACGAGGCTTCCTGACTGGTATTTGCATTGAAGAATTTAACAGAGGGAAGTTGGAAAATTTGCTATGAAGAGAAAGCATCAACTTGTGGTTGTTCCACACTAGTTGCTTCCTTAGGGACTAATAAAATAAGTTAGAGCCTAATAAAAAGACTGACCTTTTATTTAGGATAACAATGAACCTCAGTTGCCAAGTCAAGTCAGACCCATTATTCTAAATGACAAGACAAAAAGCTCAAAGTAGAAGTCACATAATTCCCATGAACCTAATATATTATCATACAAGGACATTTAAATTCCTCAGTCTTAAGGAGAATAAATTTGTATCTGGAAAAGCAAGACATACTTATTTGGTAAAATTCTCCCTTCTGGCTACTAATTCCAGAAACAATTCTGCTCATATTCTCAGAGAAGCTCTGGGGAGGATGTTGATGATATAGCATCACACGAGATTTCAGATTCATGAAACACACAAAACATTGTGAAAATAGTGGCATCAAGTCAGATTGCAAAGCTTTCTTGTTCAATTTCTTATCTTAAAAAAATGGATATAAATGAGTAAGAACACAGAAGCCAATAGGACAACTCCCCAGTGCTCCTCCAGCCGCTGGGACTTCCTGAGCTGGATAAGTCTGCTATTCAACTGAAAAAACATCACTGCTAGTGCCTTTTGAATCTGACACCTGCTAGTTTCCTCTGATTAAATATAATTAATTTACTAAACTGAAGGAGACTCCCAACAAAAGTAATATTGCAAATTTTTCACAAAGACTTTCCAGGAATAAGTTTTTCAGGAGTAACAAAGCATGACCCCTTCAAAACAGATGAACTCTACGAAAACCAGAGGAAATGTTTAACACTTCAAGAAGTGAAGTTCTGTACAGCATTTCAGTTACTTCCTTATTGCATTTATTCACAAAAATAATCTGCTACTTGTTACACACTCCTTCTGCATCTATTTGAACAGCAAAGATGAAAATTTTGCATATTTCAGTGAAGAAATTTTCACAGGATAAAAACATAAGGAACAGGTCTATCAGTATATGAAGTAATTTTGGTATTAAATGATACTAAATAGTTAAATAAATTGTTGGTAATCAGTAAAAATATCAGCTGTATCAAAATTTCATCTGCTAAGCTTATCCAACGTTTCTATGATTTTTACTGTAACACATTTTCTTGAGTCAAATTCATATCTGCTGTAGAAATTTTAAAAGGGAACAATTAAAAGAAAGTAGTAACTTACATAGTAAAGACATCAATGACATCTCCTGCAGCTCTTGTCATCTCAAAGTAGGTTTGCAGAATGTTGACAGTTCCTGAAAGTGCTTCATGTCCACAACCACAGAACAGTGCAACGCCAGCATAAAGCAGTATGGTAGCTATCAAAGATGCATAGGGAATACCTCCCAGGCATTTGATGCAACACTCAAAGCACCCTACAAAGAAAGAAAGTTGTTTGTTAGCATATTATATGAAGGGGAAAAAAATGTTTTTTCACCTTGAGAAATGCTTTTGTAAACTGAAGGTGGCAGGACAAAGACAGATTAGATCAGGTATAAAAACCTATAATTTCATAAAAATCTGTGAGAGGACACAGGTTAATTCAACTTCTGAGCTTTCTCAGTTGCTATTTGGCCTATTAAATGTAGACAGGCCAGCTGATTAACATGGAATGTTCAACACTGTATTATTCCTTGTGCAGTTTCATGTTTTGATTCAGTACAGATTACAGTGTCAATGCCAGGTTATACCAATATTCACAACTCCTGTTGCCCAGCTATTGGATTTCTGAGAAGGATCCTAATAACGGGGAAACCACAGCGAGCAACCAATTCAGTTCCTTCTACCACCATAGGTTTACTACACTTTTTTCATCTGCACACAGTGACAACAAAATTTCTCCACTTGTAGCACTATTTTGAGGATGTAACCAACTGTTCATATGTCACTAAAATATCTAAAAAGAATAGATGAAGATACCACTGAAAAAGCACAGATTAAGAAATAATTGTAGCAGCTGAATTATCTCCCAATTTACGTTACTCCGTGCAATGGTTCTAGAGTGAGAGCAATTGCTCTTTAGTTATACCAGGCCAATCTTTCCTCTATCCATCGAGTTCTAAGCTGATGCTCAGTTTGGAGAAGGCTGCTCAAGTTTCTGGCACTACCTTGCCTAGCTTGACAAGTAGCTTCACAAATGCAGCAGACTCTCATTCTGTCAAATCTCAGCAATCCCATAACAAATTTTACATCCCATAAAGCCTGCCTATTAACTTCTGGAAGAACAGAAAAGGCAGGAATCTATAGCAGGGGGAGGGCAGACAGAATTGTAGCTATTAAGGAAGCTGATCCGGAACAGGAGAAAATCCTGAAGAAAGGCACTGACTCAGTAGCTAGAAACTTTATTTTCTCCTAATAACCACTAGTATGTGCCACAAAGGATTTAGACAGAAAACAGGGAGAGGGTAACAAATTTTAAATGGATATATCATCAATTACCAATTAAAAATTATACATCAGATGTTTAGCAGGTGTGAGTCAATGTATTTTAACATGCTCCCAAAACTTCAGGCTACATTCAGTTATAGGAATGCCCGAAGTATATTGAAAAAGCAACAACAAAAGTGGAAAAAAACCAAAAAGCCATTCTTTAAACAAAACCTGTCTACCTTCCTCCAAGTACATGTAGCCTCTACATGTGATCCTGTATTTTGCCCTACGGATTCTTGTTTATTCTAGCCTGGATAATCAGAATACTCTGCCTGTTCAAACATTCATTTTCTGCTCTTAATAAACAAATATCAATCTGTTTATCATATATATACTTAGCAGCTATTTATACACACCAAAGTCTCTGAACAGTTGTTCTGGTTTCAGTGGGAACAGAGTTATTTTCCTTCATAGTGTCTGATATGATGATACATTTTGGCTTTAGGAGAAGAACAATTTTAATAACACAGTGATGTTTAAGTTGTTGAGCAGTGCGGCACAGAGCCAAGGACATTTTTCTTTTCTGAGCTTTTCTTATTGCCCTGCTGGCAAGGGAGATGGTGGGGGCTCATCAAGACTGAAGGGTAAAGAATCAGGACAGTAGATCCAAATGGGTCAAAGGGATATTCCTTACCATATGAAATCATGCAAAAGAAAAAACAACAAACAAAACATTATGGGGAGTTGGCCAAAGGGGAAGCCACTACTTGGGACTGTCTGGGCATCATTCAGTGAGTGGTGAACAATTGCATTGTGCATCACTTCTTTTGTGTATATGCATACATGACTATATATGTGTATATATATATATTGTTATCGTTACTGTTATTTCTCTCTTTCTCTTTTTGTCCTAGTAAATGGCATTTAGCTGCTTGCTGGGTTAAACCACAACAGTTTAGGCCAGTTTCAAATATACGCATATTTTAGTTAAATAGAAACCTCTATTGATAATCTGTAAATAGAGATTATCTGAAAGGCAGTGTTGGAACTGCTGCATAATTCCTATAAGAAAAGTAAAATAAAAATGTACTAAACATGCACAAGACATAATCAGACTTCATAAATTAGAGTAATTCCCAACAATGTAAGATGGTTGCATCACAACAAAAGCAAAGATACTGTTTGAGACTTGTACTTTCCCTTACAAATTATTATTTATCTCAGCAAGTCATCCATCTCCAGTTGCCATCACACATCTGCATGGTTGTAATACCATCCTCCCTTCTGATATTTTGGTTGAAGGATATATCCTTCTCTCTACTCCTGGCACCCAACTGTGCTGACAGGAGGCAGCTTTCCTCTTCAGCAGCTACACAGGACTTCCAATGTCAAGAGATCACTTTATGTCTGTTCAGTGATTGTAAAAGTCCAGAGTTTTATGTCTAGGAAGTCTGAGGGATTTCCATTAGTGGGAGGTCTTAAGAGACTAGGAAAACAAATGCTTGTGGAGTAACTAGTTCTGCAAGCAGATAAATTATGCAATCTCTTAAAATTTCCTCATTACTATTTTCTAAGATTACCCCTAGCAATAACTATAGTTAGTTCCTCAGAGTTTAAAATTCTACACAAACACTGTTTGGGGATCCTGCACTGGCTAATCTACTGTCTAAAAGGCATAGAAAAGAAATATGTATTTAAAATATATACATTGAGCAAGGAAGATAGGGAAATAGATAGCTGTTTGACTGCAGAGATTAACAAAAAATGCCCATTGCAATTTTCAGCTCAGCATAACGGCAGAAACAGCCTTTGGAAATTCATACCTCTCATCATTATATGAAATAGCAAAGAGGGAGAGAGAACAGTAAGTAGAGTGACACTGGGAGTGACGGTACTAGGGCCTGGAATGTCAAAAATGAAAAAGTAAGCTGTACCTAAACATCTACAGGGACACATGCACTCTAGAGATTATTCCTTAATATTGCAGTGGTGTGGGGCAGGGAGGAAGAAAATTTCCTACAGAAGATTTAGTTTTCATCTTCAGAAACAGGCAAAGTGGAAGTGAGAAAGCTGAAGAAAAGTCAAGATTGGAACAAAACCCATTAATATTCTGAATTAGAATAAATGTGAGCGAAGTCACTTTCAAATAAAACTATTGTATTAAAAGTGTGAGCATTTTTATCTGTAAACAGTTGTCTGTGCACTGCCTCCTGAAGCTTCTGCATCTGACCTCCCAGCCCAGTGACAGCTGACACAATCTGACCACACAAACCGCATCAAAAATCCCATGTCAATAATATTCTTTTGGCTTTATTACAGTAAAACATATAATACAGCGAAATAGCATAGCAAAGTGATATATATGGCATAGCAGAGTGGTATACTGCAGTGAATAGTATAGTTGAACGAAAATAGATGTAATAAAGTTTACCTAAATGTCATCAGAAATTAATTTTTTTTCAATTGTTTAAATTTTGAAAAGTAACTGAAACATTTATAATTTTTGGATAAGAAAAATTGCTTCTGTTCCTCTCTCACATTACAATTTCTCACACTTGCAAACCTTTAACAGAAACTTGTACAATAGTATACTTTACCAATTTAAGAATTTGTTGCTGACAGAGAAATCATCAGAAAATTTCCTTTAATACTTGTAGCTTTCAAATAATTGTTTATCCTTTAAGGCCTTTCTGACTTATTCAGTTTGTCCTCAGGCCTATTACTTTTCTAACTACTTACTTCATGAGTAATGCTAGAGTTTTCAGTGTTGTCAAACCAAATCCAAACTAAAGAAAAGCAGTGTGTCAGAAATAACATGTTAAAATGGATATCACTCATCAATCATACACCACAAAAGGTAATGTGCTGTAGGTTACATTTCTTCTGATTCTTTTTTTTTCAGCTGTTCAGAGCGTGAAAATAGATGCTTAATAACAAACAATAGAAATGCTATTTTAACTAGCACAATGCTATTGAACTAGTACAGAATGTGACTCAGCTGTACCATGTGTGTATAGTATATGTCTGTGTGAGAGAGACAGTCATTCAGGGCTCTGAACATCATCTTCACAAGGTAGCAAGAACACAAAGCCACAGAAACAATTACCAGAAAAGATAAAAAAGAATGCACACTGCTTTGATGTTTGTTTTCCTCTGGAAATAAAGACATCACTGCTTTCAAACAGTTCACAAAATGCAAAATGAACCTATTTAACCTCATAAATTTCAGCATTTACTCTTATTATGATGTTTTCCAGTATTTCCCCTCAGACAAAAGTCTAGATCTCGAGGAACTACATATTTTTACATAAGGCATAGGAAGTAATCCAAATTAGCCATTCTTCTTCGGAACTTCCAATACAAAGAACTGCATCAATCACATTTTTTAATAAGTCATTGCGCAGAGAAAATATAATAATGAAGATGACAAGACAAAGAATTTTATGTTATGTGGATAAAGTCAAACCCAAATACTGGATACATTTAGCTACCCAAATAGTGCTTATTAAGGTTGTTTTTCATACATTCACTTTCCAGCCAGCAAAGGTCACACAGACAACTACCTCATCCCCTCTTGGTAGAATCCTTACTGACCATTATCAGTAATAATCTTGATAAGGGAACAGAACTTCTGCTTTAAAAGGCTTATAAAGTGTTCTTTGTACTATCTTCATCTAGACAAACCTTTGCACAATTCTTCTACTTTATGTAGTTGCTTTCATCATGGAAGTTTGCTAACGTGTATCCAGGTACACCAGACAAACACAACTTTGCCCTGTCTGTTTATATGATCTCTTCTCCACATTAAAGAAGGAAAGTATTAAGATCTTGAGCAGAAGATGAGGTTGTGATTGTGATTTACATATGTTTGTGCATACACATCCCCCCACCACAATCATTTCTTTGTGTCTGAGTGATACGTGAACTCTTTCTCCTCAGGCAGCATACATAACTGACAAATAAAACAAAAAATTCATTTCTGGCCAGTTCATTAAACAAATAGACAGATAGATAAAAGAGAGGTTCAGGACATATCTCTTGCCACATCTATTTGTGAAAGAGAATTTTAGATCAAGGATATAACCAGATTCTGAATGCAATTGTTTCTGTCTTCTAAATAAACTGTTAAGAAAACCCAACCAGGCCAGAATTCTATGGAAAAAATAAACACAGAAGAAAAAAACAGTACAGAAGGATCTTTTGGGTTTGCTTTGTTTCTCCTTCACAAGATATTTTCAGCTAGAACTTCTAAGAGGGTCCATTATTAATCACAGTTAACTACACCTCCAAAATGAGCAAGTACTTTTGAAGCTCATGTAACACTTAAATGACATTTTTATTTATTTCTCTTAAATAATTTTCCACCTAATATTAGGAGACAGGACAGCAGAGTAAGTGAATCTTTCATGCCTGGCTAGGCATGTATTTCTTCATATCTAAATTTGTGCCACTAGACATATAGCTTTCATGACAAATAAACTCAAATATAGCTTCTCAGGCCATCATAAAACAGGTAGATTTAGTTCTGAATTTTGTTAAGCTAGCCTTAACCTCATGAATTAAAGCCACTGTTATGCAATATCTGACTTGATAAATACACATCGTTCTGGAAAAAAAAAAAGGGAAAAATAAGGCAACACATTTTACTCAGGTCTGGTATCAAAAAATATATTAATTATTTAATATGTGGCATTACTTTTTCACCTGAAATTGTTCTCCATAACATTTTATAGGCCCGTCTCAATGAAAAATTTAGAACAATGTGACAGCAGATATAATAGATTCCTATCTTTCTTTTCTCTTTTTTTAGTGTTCAATATTCTACTTTTAAATCCGCACCGTATTTCAACATTATTTCCAAAAGATTTTTTAAACAATGTTTCCATCTCCAAAGTTATTTTGTGCTTAGAAATTCCTTCCTCTGAACTAAAACCTTATGTGAATAAAAATACTAAAACCAACACTGCATTTAAAATGAATGAATTAACATCATTATGATTTCCTTCCACTTTTTAAATGCATACATAGGAGCAGAAATTCCTAGAATATAACCTGGAATATGACCAGCCTTTGTTTGGCCTAGAGAAGTCTGAAAGTGGATCTTTTTAATGTGTATAAATATCTTGAGGGAGGTATCAACAGGATGGGGCCAGGCTGTGGTGGACAAGAGGCAATGGAGTCAAGCTGAAACACAGGAAATTACACCTGCGCATGAGGAAAGCTTTACTGTGAGAGCGACAAAGCACTGAAACAGGCTGCCCAGAGAGGCTGTGGAGTTTTCTTCTCTGAAGATACTCAAAATCACCTGGATGTGATCCTGGGCAATGCGCTCTCTGTCCCCCTGCTTGATGCAGGGGGACTGGACTAGGTGATCCTAAGTGATTCCTTCCAATATCAACCATTCTGATTTCATGCAACAGTGAAATAAATTAAATTACATGTTCAAGCACATGGATGTGTACAATTTCCAATCTCAGGATCTAAAATCAGTTTTACATATTAGCCACATCTGTAAATAAAGTAGATATTATTTATGCATTCAATTGATATCACTGTAAGGAATAAAAGAAGTTCTGTTGAATAATGAGGAATATGGGTACCAATCAGTCATGATAAAAATAAATGCAGATTGTCACATGATGCCAATTGTATCTTCACTTCCGCATCTTCAAGTTGTGTGATCAAAATGTTTGCTTGAAGTAGCATATGGTATTTGGAATTTTGAACTGTATTTCATATTTTGTCAATGAATCTTCCTTTGGTTTCCATTCAAATTGTGTTCTAATTTCACCTAAGAAAAAAAGAGCCTGTTGGCATGGAAGCTCCAACTACATCACAGCAGAACAACAGGTAGAAGCAATCTAACTCTCGTGACATTGTCCCAAGTACAGAGGACAGACAAAGCATCTGAGATGCAGCTCAGCAAAGCTGAAAATACAAGAAAGCAACATTTCAGAACCACAAAGTAAAGACCACTCTTGTACTGTGATCTGGAAAACCTGTGCCGCAGACATATTCTGCATAATTGCATTCTAACTGTGAATAAGGGTCATCGTGCTCTCACCATTAAACCACAGCTATAGTAAAAGAGAAGAAAACTTGATCACCTTGCTACATCAAACATGAATAACTTGAGTACCTTTCCTCATCTGATTCCAGAGATGGCTTCTCCTTCAAATTTTGTTTCTACGAGGATGTTTACTGTTAAAGAATCACCTATCCTCCAGGCAGATCAACGCTTCCTCTCAACTTGGTGTCCTCTGCAAACTTACTGAGGGTGCACTCTATCCCCTTGTCCAGGTCATCAGTAAGGTTATTATACAAGACAGGCCCCAATACTGACCCCTGGGGAATGCCAGACTTTTTTTTTTTTAAAGCAATGTTTTGTTCAAACTGTTATAAGCAACTTGATCTATAGAAGAGTAAGAAATATGCACAGAAAATCTGAAAAGGATTTTTAAGAAAAAGATAAATAATTGGAATACTAAAATATACAGGTATCCTCTTGCACTCCTAATTCTGTAATATTACTGGATCTACTTTGACTTATCTTCTTAGGGGTACTGCATCTTAGCTAATCAGGAATTATCTAATATGAAAATTCAAAATGCTATTGTTAAGGTTTTTGCATTCATTCTACAGAGAGCAGTTGCTGCACTTAACATGGGACAAAAGCTGAGGAATTGTGAAAAGATCTTCATTTATTTAGATGTAGAATTTCTGGTAGTAAATTGAGATATCTAAGAATGTGCATTCCCACAGCTACTCCAATGCAATGCTTGCTTTTAAGAACCCATTTGACCTAAAAGACAACTTCAAGCAGTGGAGATATACTCAGGATATGCTGAATATTGAAGGTAGTTACTTTTTTGAGAAGTTTCTTTAGATTAACTGGCATAAAATATGTTTCTAGAAATCACCTTTGTGCACTGGTAAGGATAACTTGGTTACACAGACAACTATGTTAAGAATCAACATCTCTGCAAACTGTCACTAGAAGACACTCATTCAGACCTCAGGTTTCCAAGAATTCTTGTTCCATAAAAATATAATTTCACATATCTCACCCAAAACCAAAAAAGAACAAAAGATTTATTTCCCTAATTGACTGTGCACTGGCTCTCTGACTTATTGAAAGCTTTAGTAATCCAAGGAATATGGCTTAAATTATTTGAATGATGTTGGGATTATCTCAGCATAGATGTTGTGGAAAGGCCTCAACAATTATAATAATAATGCAGTGCACAAATGTAGGGTTTTCCATCATGTTTACCACTGTTTTTAGTGTTCAGGTTACAAATAGAACCTTCAGCAACAAGAAAAAAATCATAAAACCGATTTCAAAAGAAAAATGGGAAAAAAGGCAAATTATAACACAATAGTCTAAAAATTGGATGGTTGAGACACACAAATTGAATGCATAAGTGAGGAATCCTCTGGTGACAAAAGCGACACTATTTTATAACCATTTATAAGAGTTGATGTTTTCTTAAGGTGCTAAATGCTGAAATAATTGAAACTGAAGAGGCAGAGGTGAAATAGTTGGTCCTTCACCTGACTTGAATTCCAGAAGATATGTGGTAACTTGTCCACAGTCATTACAACAGAAGGAATAGATCGATCAGCTTAGCTCTTAGTTCAGCTCAGTTCTAGTGGTATTTTATCCTTAGTACGGTCAAAGAAATAAAAATGAAATAGTCAACTCTTATCGTCTCTACCCTTTGCCAACATAAGATTGTTCTGCACTTTCACCTGAAAAGTAAAGACTTACAGGTACATTGCTACATACATATATAAAAAATTCTAAATGATATTCATTTAAGTATCTTAGGCAAATTCACCTTAAATTGCTAGGTGTCACAGTTTTAACAAAGACTTTAATTAAATCAAATTTTGAGATATTTTAGTTACAAGTTTGAGAATTAAGGCCAACTTAGGCCAGTACTCCAATGTAAACTCATCTATTCCAGTAAATGGAAGATTTTTTCTTTAGTTCACAAAGTCTTCTTGTGAAAGCAACAACTTAATTTTTTTTTTCAATGGGAAAAGTCACTATTATGACCTTCAAATAACTGCTTTACAAACCCATTTAAGAACACCTTTTTTATTCTGAGTGTATACGCAAGTTGTGAATTTCTTTCTGTTCATGATTATTTTCATTGGAACGTATGGAGAACTGCAGACTGTAGAATGTTTTAATAATGCTATTAGCACAAGACAAAAATTCAAAAGAAACATCCCTCTCTTACTCATAATGATAGACTCTTGCTCTGAACCTTGAACAATTGCAATTAAAATTTAAAAAGAGCAATAGAATTTTTAATTTATGTCTACTGCTTAAATCATAAAATCGTAGAATGGCTTAGGTTGGAAGGGACCTTGAAGATTGTCTAGTTCCAATCCCCTGCAGTGGGCAGGGTTGACAACCACTAGATCAGGTTGCCCAGGATCCCATCCAATCTGGCCTTGATCACCTCAAGGACGGACCATCCACAACTTCTCTGGGCAACCTGTTCCCATGCCTGAGCACGCTCTGAGTAAAAAATTTCCTCCTAAAATTAATATAAATTTATCCTCTTCTAGTTTAAATCCATTCCCCCTTGTCCTATCACTATCAGACCACATAAAAAGTCAGTCCTCCTGTTTCTAAGCTAAGCTACCTTCAAATACTGGAAGGCCACAGTGAGGTCTCCCTGGAGCCTTCTCTTCTGCAATCTAAATAAGCCCAATTCCATAAATGTTTCTTCATAGAAGAGGTGCTCCAGGCCTTTGATCATTTTTCTGGCCCTCCTCTCTGGACCCGCTCCAGCAGCTCTGCTTCCTTCTTGTTCTAGGGGCCCCAAAAACATGCTTAGATGTCATGAAGTAGTTGGCAGTACTTCACCGTATGCACGTTGTACAGGCCACTAGGCACTCTTCCATTCTTATCAAGGGGAATGCTAACCTTCTCTCCTTTCACAATACAAAATTAGCTATAATTTCATTCAGAACTGTCCCTTAATTTTATTAAGTACTCTGAATTCCAGTTGAAATTATGTTTGAAAAAAAATTGCCAGAGAGAAAACTCAGTTCAGTAATATTAATAAGGCATCACAGAACATTCTATATCAGAAGTATAAAATAGATTTGCATTTTCATCATACACCTTCAAAACATTTTTCAATTATATTCAAGGCAATTAAATCCTAAAGGGATTGCTCAAATGGTTTCCCAATAATTCTGTTTTAACATACAGGGGTACTAATATGTAACATGCTTCCTAGAGAAGAAACATTATTTCAAGAAACCTGCAACAGAATAACACTGTGCTATTCAAACAACTATATTTAGCATATCCACCTGGCAGAGAGGTGTATAATTTCTGTGTTTCCATCCTTGATATAATAATCTTTCAAAGACAAAGTAAAGATAAATTTTATACCTGGGCTAACTGATATAAAAAAAATTCAACTAAGTTTGAATACATACCTAATAAAAGTAAACACATCTTTAATCTTTTCCAAGCACACAGCACAGCCAGTTACACAGCAAGTAAGAGGAGGTCCTTTATTTGTTCTAGGTTAGGAGTCACATATGTAATCCTTACTTAGACCAGAGACACCAAAATGTGCTTCTGTTGTGCTCCATGCTTCTGAATCTGAAAAAAACAAAGTCCACCTACAACCTCTCTTACTGGGAAACTGATACACAGCCAGACATGACTAGTCCACATACACACTTCTATCATAACACCCAACATGAAATCAAACAAAATGAAAAAAATTATCTAAAAATTATCTGTTGAATGTATCTACAAAAGTAAACAAGAATTAACCAGCATATACTACAATTTCAACTCCTCTTTTGCCTTGGCCATACTTCACCAATAATCAATGATGTGAGTACAAAAATTCATATACTCTCACAACAGCCTGCAATCTTTTATCAGTGATTAAATAGCTTGTTGTCTTCCTCTGTTGCACCACAATAATGCAAAGTCCTAGTGTTGCTTCTTCTTATTATTGGGACAATTCTCTATCAAATTATGAGAATTACTCGATACCAAAACATTAACAGAATAGAACTATGAACCAAGCTACATAATTTGTCCCTTTTAGCAGAACGCAGATTTAAGCTATTGTGACAGTAGGGAATCAACAAATTGGCAGAAAAGTCTTATTATGAGAAATGATTGAAGGTCTAGATTTCACGTAGTGATGGCAAATTTGATCCTCTGGATTTACAATATATCTTAAACAACTACTCTGCATCACTTTTCTACTCCACAAGTCTTGACTACATGATGAAACTACCTTGAATTCAACAGAACAGTTTAAAGCAAAACATTTTATCACCCTTGCTAGTCAGACAGGAAGTTAGCCTTTCTTTTCACTGCTTAATTTTGCTCATATTATTACTTGATGGACAGGTAAATGATCATCCTGTATGCTGCATACTTCCTTCAAGGTATCAGTGCCACCTTTCTTAATGCTGTCAGTTGTAGTTCTAACAAAGTGCTAATTTAAGTGAAAGCTCCTGGCTTCACATCTCACAGCTTGTCAAGGAAATTGGCTCAGTTACCATTTAGGTCCCTACAAAAGGCTCTGTTTTGTAAGAAAATGGGTACATGCTTGACTGTAAACATGTGGCGTGTCTCATCAACTTAAAGTGAAATTAACACTAAGTTCAATAAAATGCGTACAATAGGAGGCAGAGATCAGGAGGTGACACCACACCACAAATATTTCCAAATACTACGGCCTCACACTAAACTTGAATTCATTGTATTGAGTAAACACTTAAGAAAACACTTAAATGGTGAAGTTCCACTAATATTACTGAGAATAATTGGTACTAGTTTGGGCCCCTTACAAAACACTTCCCAACCCACCTTCTTGACCGCAAACGTTGCTGCTGTTCCTTAAGCCTTTTCATAGAATCATAGAATGACTGAAGCTGGAGGGGACATTAAAGATCATTTACTTCCAACCCCCTTCTGTGGGGAGGGTTGACAACCACTAGATCAGGCTGCCTGGAATCCCATCCAACCTGGCCTTTAACACCTCAGGGATGGGGCATCCGTAGCTTCTCTGGGCAACCTGTTCCAATGCCTCACCACCTTCTGGGTAAAAAATTTCTTCCTAATATCTAATCTGAACCTCCCTTCTTCTAGTTTAAAGCCATTCCCCCTTGTCCTATCATTATCAGACTGTGTAAAAAGTTGGTTTCTCTTCTGTTTACAAGCTCCCTTCAAGTATTGGAAGGTCACACTGAGGTCTCCTCAGGGGCTTCTCTTCCCAACTCCCTCAATCTTTCTTCATAGAAGAGGTGCTCCAGCCCTCTAATCATCTTTGTGGCTCTCCTCTGGACCCGCTCCAATAGTTCTGCATCCCTCTTGTACTGGGGCTTGGACACAGTACCTCTAGATGTGGCCTCACAAGGGTAGAATAGACAGGGACAATCACTGCCCTCTCCCTGCTGGCTACTCCTCTTTTGATGCAGCCCAGGATAGTGTTGGCCTTCTGGGCCACAAGAGCACACTGCCGGTTCACGTTCAGCTTTTCAACCACCAGGACCCCTAAGGTATTTTTATAATTTGCAGCATAATCTAATGCAACATTTCCAGATGAAGCAATAATTAAAATCTTAGATTTTAATGTATTTAAACATATACATTCATACTTATGAAATAATCTATTAATGAAAATGACTACTCATATTTCTGGGACACTGACAACTGTGACAACATAGAGAAAATGGTGTTGTGATTAGCTGTTATGTACTTCCCAGTACATTAGGTTTATTGCTGTTTAATTAAACAAATCTTAATCTAACCGTTCATAAGCATTCAAGTTACTGACACAGAGCCGTCCTTTCTTGAAATACAAACCAGTCAGGCGTAATGTAGTCAGTCTTTGTCATCTTTAAAAACATTGCCAGTTGAGTTATCACAGATATTCATCACCTTCAAAATCATCCTAAAGTTAAAGATACAGGAATGAAGAAAAGTAATTCCATAAATATGACACAAAGAAAAGTGTGGTCAAATTTTACACTAACAAAATATAGAAGTTATTCCAAATGTTTTGCCCATGTTTTATGTCATGTAATTTAAGTTTGTATGGTGATAAATTAGTTATTTATTATCATTGAGTAATAAATAGGTTATAAACATTTGATATGTGTCAATAATGCATGCAGGATGATTGAAACTGATATAAATGGCTATAACCACGTTTTTCATCTGCTCGAAACAATAACAGTTTGTAAGGGCACTAATTCAAAACAACATTCAGAATTGTACTCTCATTTTAAAGATAATGTTACAGATCACAAAACTAAAAACTAAGTATCGTTTTCATCCCTCTTATCTGGAGTTCATAAAACTCATTCCACCTCCTCATCCTCCAGCAAAGCTGTTTCTCCCAAATGGAAAACTACTACAAGAAATGTAATGAAATGTAATCCTGCAGCATCTCTTTTCCCCTCATTCATGAATAGGCTGAGTTCCACTGGGCTTTAAGCCACTTCTTTTTTTAGCTCATTATCCAAATCTTGCAACTCAAAGAACATTCCTCCATGAATTTTCCATGCACTCATCTGTTTAATTGGAATGGTCTAGAAACCTTTTACATATTTTAAATTTTCTCATTTTAGCAAAGGTAGCACATCCTTTTTTCTCGTAGTAGAATAGAGAGACGAACAGGTTATTTGCAAGTGAGTTTCCATGCTTGTACTCATGATGGCATGAATACGATTTCTCGGAATATCTACATCTTTTTTTATGAAATCAAAGCACACTTTACTGATGTCATCTGCAGTTACGTGTGCTTAACATTTAGAAATCATGAAAATACAGTTAGACGATTTGTGAATACTTTGTTCTCAGCAGCTGTTCAGGACATACGGGAAAGATGTATATAAAGACAATACCAAATATTCAGCTGCCTTAAGTGATCACTGTTTCCTTACAAACTCTTCCACTGGATTGGGTGTGTAGGTTGCGTAACTGTTAGCTGACAGCAGTGGAAAATGGGAACTTAAAAATCCTGCGACTTTCAATATGTTCATAACTAAAAATTTCTTTTCCTTGGTATCACATAGCCTATGCTCTTTATTCCACATCGCGTGCAACCTCTGATCCCACCTTTTCCATTGCTTTTATCTTAAAAGCCTCTCTGACTTTTTCTGCTCCCTTTATTTGCAGGCTGTTTCCACCCTGGCTACTTCTATCCCCTTGAATACATATTTGCCTGAGAAACAAACACAACAGATAATCATTCTCATCAAAGCTGAGAGAGAACAAGCTCATCTGCTGTGTGGGATGAGCTGTGGGAACATAGTTTCACCTCCCTCTTCCCCCCAGATCTTTGTCTATCTACCTAATTCCATCATTCCTCTTCAGGGCACCAAGATATTCAATGAAACAAGCATGCACAACTTGTATTTATCAGCCAAAAGGACAGAATAATTTCAACTAAAACAAAAAAAGAAAGTAGCATAGAAAGCTCCTGTCTGAAATTGACTATTCTGAACATTTCAGTCTGGAAATAAAACCATAACCTTTTAATCAAAGGATTGCATAACTTTACATTGTCTTTCTTTCTGAGGTGTTGAAATGAGAAAGGATGAAGAATGATGGGGCAGGCAACAGTCATCCACTAGGATGATCTGGATATCCCACTCATGATTTGACCAGTTTTGAGGAAGACCGTTCCATGAAACTAATGAATGTCATCTTGTGTATTTTTCAAAATAAGTATGTGAATACATGTGATACATTTAAATGTACTATTTACACCTCTCTGTATTTAATCTCTTTAAAATCACAAACTTTTGAATCCATCAATAAAGTTTTGTAGACAAATAAAACAGAAAAAAGTGTAATGAACTTAGAATAAACAATTTAAAAGTCAGTGCAAATTTATACATTCCATTTTTTTTAACGATAACAATTACAACTGTACTATCATGACTTTAGTCATAACCAAAGTCTCTGCGGACCAGTACTTAACATGCTTTCTCAAACTTATGAAAAATAATGATATTACATACAAAAATTCGTTCTTGAATTGAGTCAATATTGGTCAATGCCTTTACTAAGATATTGAGATAAGTAATGTATTTCATTTGAACAGAAAAATCTGTTGTAGCCAAACTTCCATTGGCTTCAAAACAGACCATATATTTAAAGCCTAATGAGCTCTCACTAAACAGCAGCTAATACTGAGCCCAACAGGTACAGAAATCTCAGCAAATACTTAATGAAAATTTTTAGAGTAAGGAAATGAATGCCTATATGAAGGAAAATGAGTCTAGATGATGACTAGATGCATAAGCTTTCATTTACCATGCATCTCTTGTTCTGCAGATTTGTTCTACAGCATGAGAATTCCGTAATTCTTCACAGTTACTCCATTCCTATGGGATGCTCTATAATCTCACTTTTCACAGCTAACTTTCCTGTAAATTATTTCACTGAAATAGTTTCAGAAAAAGAGATAAAGCCAAACACGGCAAAAAATCAGAAGCCAAGATATTTCCATATCTCCAGTTCATGTTTAATGGTTTTTTTTTTTTTTTTAATCCATGGTAAATTATTCGATGAAAATGAATTATTTTTAAATAGCAATACTGATACAAGCTATATCTTTAAAAACAAAGCAAACGTATAGTGGCCATCTTAATTAATAGATATGTCAGCATGCACATTCCATGCCTGATTCTTACAAAATGCTAAGGTCAAATTCTGTCCTTCAGTGTTTTAACCTAGACAGAAATCTATGTAGAACATGGCCCTTAATTTACTGATACGCACTTAAAAAAAACCTGCTTTCACTGCATGGGCAGAAGAAAGGAATGAAACCAACTTCAAAATCCTTGGTCCTTAAACTAATGGGCAGAAATTATAAAAAGCCCATGCAGGTTTGGTGCCAAACACTCTGGAAAAATCTTTTTCATAAAAGATCCCAGTAAAACCACTGCAGTTTGAGGAATAAAAGACTCACAATCTTTAGGTTTATGTTTGGGAATGCAAAGCTGAATCCTACACACACCTTTACCCACATTTACATGGGAAATTCCTTGTACACAAGAATAGAGCTGTGTTGCACTCAACAGCTGCCTGCAGTGTACCAAAAGGCCATAGACAGGATACCCACAACTGCAATATTATTGAAACAGGAAGAATCAGTTGCGGGAGACTTTCACAGAGCTATACAGTCTGGCAAGAAGGAATTTCATATATGTTCAATTATATTTTAAGAAATGCTTGTTTTCCTCCACAACTACTTCATAAAATGTTCACTGAATTTATTCGGAAGGACATTATGATTTTTCAGAAATATGTTGCATTTTTAATTGTCTCAGTATTTTCAAATGGATAGCTACATTTAAACAATTAATATTCAAAAATTGTTTTCGTAATAGAGATTCAAATTTAGAGTAAGTTTGTTGTTGCTGTTGTTGTTTTTTATAAACCCAAGTTATTTCCCTGAATTAATCAATTTCAAGACGTTAGCTCTTTCAGGATAGAAATTTTTTTTTTTTTTACGAAGTGCTCAACGCGTTTCTTATATTTTAAGTGAGACATTGAGATAATATGACAGGAACAATTTTTGGGTCATTATATAATTATCTCTTGTTGATTTTCTCTGATGACTTCTAAAATAAACTATCAAGGTTAATATAACCCTGCTATTTTGCCTCTTGCATTACCTGTTCTGTGTGTAGGTATTTGAAGAGCGCTGAGCATATGATTTGTAATTAAGTATGTTACCTGGATCCCCAAAACCTTATACTGATTCACTTGCTAAGTACACAGACTATGTCCTCTGTGAATGTGCAACACAGAATACAGCCCTAAACATCACACTGGTTTAGTAGTTTAGTATTTGGAAGTAGTTTAGTATTTGGAAGATAGTTGTCTGGCAGACCAAATCCTATAT
Source organism: Numida meleagris (assembly GCF_002078875.1). Classification (NCBI taxonomy): domain Eukaryota; kingdom Metazoa; phylum Chordata; class Aves; order Galliformes; family Numididae; genus Numida; species Numida meleagris. Next base: position 49,331,884 of record NC_034412.1, read on the forward strand.
GAATATGATATGAAACCGACTTGGTAAAATCTTTCTTATTAAGTTTAGTGATTCTATTGTCACTCTTATTACTTCAGAACACCACCTAATATCTGTCTTCCTCTTGCCAATACTTAAAAATATATTTACCAGGACAGGCACCTCCATCCTTCTTGTGTTCAAATTCTGATTCCCTTAGCTAAAGGGAAATGCTCACAAGTGGAAGGAAATAAATACAATTAGGTCTCTCATTTTATAAATAACTTACAAAGCTAAGCCCCAGATGCATTAAAAAGGCAGAGGCTGTGCTCAGGGAAGGCAACAATACAACATCTGAAAACTACTCCTCAACTTCTCCAGTGCTGAAAGGCATCTTCTGCCTGGAAAAAAGCTAAGAATAGTAACACTCAACATCACCTTCAAGAAATTGCTGGTAAGTCAAGTTATCGGTATTTTGGGGGGTTGGTCAGAGGATGGTTCTTCTTTAAAAGTAACAGAATTTTTTCTTGAATTTTCTCTGAAGTGTAGTAATACTGATTAGGTATCAACGACAACGAGAGCGTACCAACAAGCAAAATATTAACTATGCATAACAGAATAAGACAAGTTATTGACATTTATGTTTTGGATGAGAGTTTGCAGCAAGGTGTCACAGAAATCAAGACAGATCTGTACACATTTTCTATTGAATTTTTTGAAACACTTGATATGAGAATTTCCATTGTACGTACAGGACATAATCAAACATGGAAAGCTACAAAAACTAAGACACATAAGACACAAGCAAACTACAAACAATGTTTGAAGTACTGATGAAAGTAACTTTAAACGATTTATACTGTCATTTCTCTAGTTTACTCAAGGTAAATCCTGAGCCTTTTCCATTGCACACAGCCAAATCAAAGAGCACCTGGGGGCTGAAGAATGCATGCAAGTTCTCTCCAAAGCCAACGATCTCTTCCCTAAACAAAGATTTCAGAGCTGTATGTGTTGCAGGCAAACACCACCGGGGAACACTAAGAAAAGTGCTCTAGCTGCTGTTGTAACAACTATAATTGTCTACAATTCCACATGCTGCAGATAAACATCATGGGAAATTTTCAAAATTATGCTCACTGTTAGTCATTCCACTATGTTCTTACAAAAATTGGAATCCTATATTCAATTTCACTTTAATTCAGGGAACAGATCAGTATGTTACATGAAAATGCAGAAAGGTTTCTGTGAATTGTTTTTCAGTCATGGATTAATTGTAATTGAGCAAGGTTCAAGCCACTAGCACAGGGAACAAGAATTCAGCTGCCTCCAGGGATTTAATCAGCTTCCTGACCAAACAGAATTCATCCAAACAGATGATGGAAAAAAAATCAATTTGTGGTAAATGATGCCATCACTGAACAGCCAGAGTAGAGTCACTTTTTGAATAGATACCCAGTTCCTAGAGGGCAAATCTCAGGGTGGCTTCAGGTCACGTAGTCAGGGAAGCAGCTGTGTATGTACTGATTATCTTAAAAGGTAAATATTTAGAGTACCAGCAATGCTACAAGTTTACCTTAAAGATAACAACCAAAAGAAAGATTGGAAACTAGCTTCCACATTGAGTACACAAACACACACATAAGCTAGAGGCAAAGCCTTTTGTTTTTTTTTTATGGTTACATAATTTCTCACAGGCCTTTACTTATCCTTATTTCAAAGTTTCACACCAAGAGAAGGTTTATATAGGAAGAAAAAAAAAAAAAACCCTCAACAAATCATTTGCTTTTCTGAATGTGAAATACCATGACATTTTTTCATCAGACTTAGGAATCTGAAAATTCAGGCTACTACTAGTGGACTCAGCTATACAGTTAATTATTTACAATCAGAGGGATTTTTTAAATTTTCTTTAAGATAAATTCACAAAAATAAAATTTTTAAACAGCCAAAATAAGCTGAGCTGTCTACAGTATGCAAATGAGGTTTTTTTTCCTTAAAGAACCAGGGATGATTGCATCACGAAACATTTACAAAAACTCAAAGTAAAAATAAAAGTGTAGAAGTCATGAATTATCCCACCTGCAATTGCTACCCATAAAGGGAACTAGTGAAGAGACTTAGTCCATCATCAGAGTTTCTAGAATGACTTGTGGGAGATATTTACCTTACTTGCTCTCTTGCACTCCAGTACAGGAAACTGCAATTCTTCATGGTTCCAAAGCAGAGCAAGTTACTTCAAAGTACTTCAAGGCCCCAGTAGAATTCAGCAGGAAAAATAAAGGACTATTCTTTATGCTTTACCAAACATTCTTCTAATTTCTCCTTCAAATTCACAAATTCATGCTTTTTGAGGTCCACAAGCAGCTAAAGATGAACAGAACTCAACTGCTAGAGTTAAGTTAGAAACTCTCACTGTTTTCACACATCCAAGAATAGGATATCAATACCTGAAGCAGAAGCTGGAGGAGTCCTTAAATAAACCAAGAAACGAAATAATGCAGGATCCAGGCAACGTAGATGAAACAGAGACTACATTTTTATTTTTAAGGCATCAACTGCTACTAGTTTTGAAGAGTACAAGTGCTTCTTGTGCAACATGGTAAACATAAATATTTGAAGGAAAGAGAGTGAAGAAGCCTAACTGCCCTAAAATCCATCTCCATTCCTGAGCTCTGTTTCTCAAGACCCAAAAGAAGAGAGTAGACTCATCATGTGTTCCATTAAAGTGAAGGTCCTCCTGGACAGACAATGCACTTGATGCAAAGAAAAAATTGTCTCATTTCTAAAGACTGCCAAACATAACATACAGAAACTTATATTTACTATCATTAGTGAAGACTTCCAAAACAAAACAAAGTTACAGCAACATTGGCCAAAACCCATGAGGTGCCCCAATATCAAAAACAGTTAAAATGTTATTTCTGTTTTATTCCTGCAGTCTGCATTTCCAGATTTATACTCCTGTCTTTCACTGTGGTATGTTTTAGCCGGCATTTGTATGACAACTGTAGGTAAGAAAAAGATGTTCAGCACCAAGAGTCTCCAGGAGCTGCATAATCTAGAAGATTCGTTATTAAGTCTATATTAATACTCAGTTTTATTCTGATGCTCTAGTAGGAATTTACTTGCAGGTGGGATTACCTTAAAAAAAAAAGACCTAAAAGAAAGGCCCAGGCTAAATATGTCACCATGATTTTCTCAGTTATAATGCAAACAGACAAGTGTTTTCACAATTTATGCTAATTAGGCTAATGAAACTAATTTTATCACCAAAGGCAGGGTTACTTGTCAATACATTTCATACCTGCAGTAGAATAAAGATAACAATACTGCTCTTTCATCAGATCATAGGTACTTTGCTCTTTACCACCTCCCTAATCCCAGGTGATTTTCAGCTAGGATTCCTCCTTTCATCTTGAGAGCCCTCATAAATAGATTCACAGTGCCTGGCTTCTCCAATATCCCTGATTATCTTGTTTATCTACACAGCTGTTTTCCATGGATTATGTACATTCTGAACCAATGTACTAAAGAAAGAAAGTGAAAGGACTGTGAAGGAAGTAGGACACAGCCAGGGATCGAGGGAAAAGCCACTGCACTTACACAAGAAGGATGTATGGTAGGAGAACAAGAATAAAAACAAGATTATGCAAGTTAAACTTCAGGCCCTGTCTTTTAATTAAACCCTGTGTTCAAAACCTCATGACCTTGTATGTCCTGTTTCAGACCCAGAAAGGTAAAAAGTCTTGACAAGAACATAAGAGAAAAACATGGAAGGGAAAACATATTATTAATAAATTTTTAGGAGGACTACATAGACTTTTAACATCCACTGTACAAAACTTTGTTAGAATGTTTCAAATATATTTCTCCCCTAAAATCAATTTTTGTGCCAAGGTCGCAAGATAAATTCGATCTGGTTGAGAAGCCAATAAAGATACTTCAGTTCTCTTTTGCTTTGATTTTTAATTTTCATATTTATGAATGATTTTTTCACAATATTCCATCCTCTGGCTTGTCCGCATGGATACATTGAAGCTATGACACCAAAATGCTTCAGGAGTTTTTTTCTGGAAAAATTATGTAACATTAATCTGCATCATTCTAAGACAAATCAAGTCCGTTTGAAAAATGTAACAACTTAACATATTTTTATACTGCTTTATAGATCAAGAAAAGACAGAGGATTCCCGAACATAGGAGAAAAAGTTTGTCACTGAAATATTGACAGCAGTAAGATGATGGGAAAAGATCTAACTTCACATTTGTATCTTGAGCTTTAAAGAAAGGCTTGCTGATAATCTAAAAGAATCTGAACTTTTTTGTCCCTAGTATTAATTGGAAGATTATAAATTTCTCCTCTAAAAAAATCATTCAAAAAAGGCCAGTCATAAAATATTTTGCAGGAATATATTTGTTTTGATTAAATTTATTTTACAAAATTTTCTTCTGTCATTTCTAGACTGGAGCATCTGCTGAAAAGTGTGTTAACTGCAGACCACTGTCTCATGGTAACATGAGAATATGAATCTGTTTCAGATGGCAGGTACTTACTACTCATGAGCTATTTTTTTAAATTTAGCTTTTACCTGAATAATTGAGTCCCAATTTCTGAAGAGCAGAAAACTTGCTCCCTGCTTTGCTCTTCTAAAAAAGCAAGTGCTCACCAAGTTACAAATAGTAATAATAATACAGCATTTGGAGCTCAAGAGTTTATAGCTGTAAATTATGGTATTGCACTAATTCTAAATGATACAAAAATATATTATAGGTATGGTCAACATGTAGCATCACAAGCTCCGTAATGTCCAAGAGAGATCCACTTGATTGATTGATTAGTTGGTCTACATTATTTGCAGTGGATACTAGTAAGAATATATCATTACTTCTGTGTGAAGCAAAATCAGAAATGACTCCCAGAGTTAGTCATATTTTAACTTCTTGTTTCTTCTTTCCCTAATATTTATTATAAATTTACAACAGGTCCGCTGGACATTTCTATTCAATTCTCATATCATTGAGACAAGAAAATTTTGCATCATCACTGGAAGTCTCTAGTCCACAAAGCAGATGCATCAGTCAGGTGGCTCAAATTGAATGTTTTTTTTTTGTTGTTGTTTTACACATACCCTGTAGCTTTTACGGCAAGCTTATTTCCTCTCTCAGAAGACCTAAAAAGATAAAAATGTTTACTTTTTCTGACCAAATATTGTCAAACAACTATTAACATTTACACTAGCCAAAAGATAAATAAAATGCAGAAGATAAAAAAGTCTGTTGAAGCTGGTTTAATCCAAGATGGCCTATGCAAAGCTGAAGGAATGCTCTAAAGATAAAATACATCTAATGCTTAGCAAGCGAAGGACCAGAGATGGTGGAAATCTAAATAAATGGAATATAGTTTCCTACAAGATGAAACAAAATATTTATCACCCTCAAACATATGACATCCATGGTACTGCACAACTTGAGAACATTTTTGCTATTAATAGAGCAAAGAGGTTTTTCTTTGTTTTTTTTTTTTTTTTACTATATCTTCAGTTCTCAAGCATAGATTTGCCATTAGATCTCAGATAATGACAAATTTTGATGGTTTATGTTGTGTAATTAAAACAATGTTGATAAAGTCCAGATGTTCAAACTAAACTGTATCTCCTAAAAGAAGAGAACAAAGAATAAAACTATTGCAATCTGAAAAATAACTATTCAGTCAATATTTCAGTCAAGGATCTGCTGTAAAGTGACTCTTAGTGACACTTCAAGGTTCCTGTCCAGACAAACCCCATCATTACATAAATGATTTAAACAAGTAATTGAATAGAAAAAGTATTGTGATATTCTTTTAAACATGCAGAAACCAGACAAGTTCATAGAACATTTTCACTTATAATTCACTATTCTTCCTATCCCAACCCAGTTACAACCCAACTTCACACATTTATTTCTTTATCTAGATTTTCTCCTTTAAGCTCAAGCATTAGGATTTTCTTTCTATGGAGATGGAAAGCACTGCTTTCTTTCTGTTTCTGAATTGTAGCTCATCTGCCAAGGTTGCAGAATGATGTGGAATAAATGAACACCTGCTCTTGAAAAGGAAGCTATCTAAAATGCCAGGCTTTGGCATGATGACAATAGAATAAGCATGTCACCCAGAAAATCTGTTCTAATGGCTGCTTGCCAAGGCATTTGTTCCCAGTGAAGTACAGGTTAAAATTGCTGTCAATAATTTGTTTTTAGAAGAATTGAGTAGAACTCAGCCAAAGGGTGTGTGTGTGTGGGTGTATGAGGGGGGAAAACATACTCTCACAAAACACTAACATCCAAAAGCTATACATTTAAAGAAATTTTGCAAATACATGAAGATTTAAGATATTTCTACTGCTACTTAACAGCTAGAAAATAACTCATTTTCATTAATATAATGAGTAATTATTCAATCAGAACTGAGTCATGAGTTGTTTATTCTTCTTGGGGAGGAAAAATTGGTGAAACTACTTTGCAAAAAAAAAGTAATCTTGTACAACATCTCCCCTGAAAACCTGTATTTTTTAGCTGAAGTTAAAATATTTATGCAAAGGTGATTTTAATTATCTATTGCATTCTGTGCTATGCAATGAGACATACAGTTATTCTTCTGCTGTGCAACTACACATATGGTTTTCCTTTTTTACTCTGGTACCCTACATGTGTAGCATGTTGCTATAGATTAGTGTGGAATAAGCTGTAAGGAAGCTAGCAAGCTTTGAAAATCTTAATTCAGAAAGACTTACTAGATATTAATATATTTTAAGTAGTGAAATTCTCAAAAAAAATTCCAACATCAGTGTTTACGCATGAAAGTATTAGGATAATCAATAGCAGAAAAATGATATCATGTTTCAGTCGGAGTTAACCTTACAAAAACTCGATATTACCCATAAACAACAAGTATTTGAAAACAGAACGTCCAGAGAACTTACAAGAATTAACTAGTCCTGCTCATAAATAATTATTTACCTATATCCCTATGTAAGATCCTTACTGTTCCTCCTCTTTATAAGGAATTCATAGTCTGACACAACAGGATAACAAAACCTAGGATAAAAAAATTAAATAAACATAAAAAAAGAAACATCAGAAAAAATATAGAGATGAATTTCAGAAACAATAACCTACTACTGTATTTCTATTTTTTTAAATTATATATATATTTAAAGACTTGCTGGGGAGTAACTTGCTTATAACCAAATATAAATCACATGCAGCCAATCACAAAATCATTAAGTACATTTATGCAGCTGATTTTCATCCTGTTGAGGAGCTGTGGCTTGCAAATAACAAAAAGGAAGTTAAATATTTCTGTTTAATCTGAATGTCAACACCAAGATAGAACTGACTAATGCTAAACTATAGGCTTTCTATAAAGCATTCAAACAAAATGTCATGGTCATTTCCTGATAGCACACTAGCAAGAACATTCAGGAATCTTAAGAATTATATTTGCTAGAATAGAAAAAAAAATGAATGGTGGTCTAACAACTTTCATGAGAATTATATTTCTGAAGTACAGTTTTGAGCATCAGAAACAATAACTTTAAATTTTAATGGGGAAATATACTTCATTAATTCTTTTATATATAGATATAATTCAGTATCTAATTTGCAAAAATAGTTCTCAAAAGTCTATGTTTTTGAATACAGAATGACTTTAAAGCCATGTACAGCGTATGTTTGAAAGTCTTATTTTTAAGAGTTTTGATTATTCAAACAGGTTCTCTTAGTCAAATACAGGGAAAATTAAATATAAGAACATCATTGCCCTTAGACATTCATTCAGAAAGTAAATGTGCACAAAACAGTGATCAAAATAAATTGTCCATATCTTACAAAAAAGATGACATTCATAATGGAAAAACTAAGAAGAATGTCTACTGTAAAAAACTGTTCCAAGGAACAATTTACTAACAAAACTTCAACAAGTAGAAGGAAGAATTTTTTGTATAATTATTATCAAAATTAACAGGGACATTATGCTCTCAGATCACTATTAGATTTATTCTGGCTAAGCAGTTGTGTAAAGACAGTCTTTTCTGTCAGTATATTTCAGAAATGTAGCTTTCTTAGATGTTTACAAAAAAACTTAACTTTCATGGACCTATTTGGTTTCCATAAATATGAAATCTTAAATTCAGTTTTGAAGACACTAAAAGGCATTTTTTTCTCGTTTCTGAAGCACAGTATTAACAGTAGCTTTCTTCTAAAAATGGAAACAATAACTTTTCCTTAGCTGATGGCAGGTAAGGGGTTTTGATTTTGGTTTTTATCCTGATAAAAGCATTACCCTATTCAAGACTAAATTATGAGCTGTCTTAGTTGAGTATTATTGTCAGCCAATGATATGTCAATAAAGCTTTTCAGAATTCCACCAAAATTTCCTTTTCTTGTTAGGTTTATGTCTTTATATTGGGTTGAGTCAGAGAGCCCCTGAGAAGATGCCTACAGATTTCTTTCACAAAATATATGTCTTGATGATCACAAAGCCAGGTTATTGCAGAATATGGCTGTGTAAGACACGTCATTGGCATCTAAGCCTGGAATAGTCTGTACAAGATTTTCAAGAGCACAAAGTCTTGCACAAGAAAGGATTCTGAACGACAGTCTGTCTCTGTCGTTTGCGGGGGGAAGGGGCTTTGGATGATGGGGTGCTTTCCTACAAATAAAGAGGCTTTTTAATTTTAGTCTTTATCATATTTCATTGCCATATTGATTGACTTCCCCCAGTCTGGTTAACATACTATTTGCTTGGGGGTAATTAATTACACATGTCCTCTGCTACAGAAGTAGAACACTAAATTTCTCAGAGTCCATCAGAAATCAGAAGGGTAGATGTTGATTTTAAAGACAATAACCTAAAGATATTTCAGTACTTCCAACTGAGAAATTATGTCAAATTTCAACTTGTATGGATTCCTTGCTTTTTCCTTATAAAGCTGATTTCATTTTATTCTTTGCATCACCATTTTATAAAACACCTTGTCCAAAAGATTTAGCAGTTTTACCACTCAAAACAATTCTATTGGTCGTGATATGGTCTACTCATCTGTATCTTAGTAGATGTCTTTTTTGCTTTCACAGCCATAGCAGCTATGAAAGCAATCAGGTTCCTGGCACTTCACAAACTGTGAAGAGCAGATTTTGTGCTAGCTTTTTACTTTTTCACACAGTTAAAAGAAACATAATGACCTACCAAGCTAGTATAAGACATGGGTTATTTCCAGTGCAAGTGTACTGATGGCACAGAGTGCTGAAATACTACTACGTGTCATGAGACACGTATAGAAGGAGTAACATATGCTGATTTTTTTTTTGTCTTCCTAACCAAGAAGGGAACAACAGAGTTGTCTGGAACATCTATACTGAGTATAGTATATTTGGGTTGTGGAGATTTTCACGTTTATCATAAAATAGAAAACGAGAAAAAATACCCACCTCCAGAAGCTATCTAGACTACTTCCTGCTATCACAGAGAAAGTAGTCATACCTAACCTACTCACATCAACTTTTTGTTAGGTTGATCACAAAACCCCCTACCAATGAATATTCTGTCACCTCCTATTAAGGGGAATTTATTTGGTTCAGTTTTTCATTACATTCTCATCTAGCATTCAACGTTCTTACCTACTTGTTTAGAGACCAACAAAAGTATAATCTCTCTTCTTAACTCTACTTCAAAACAAAAGAAGTACGGGAACAGTCTACAGAGGTGGAGAAACTCATAGGAATAAAACAAGGAAACAAATCTACAAAAAGTTTAAAGTACACATTAAACACAACATAAGATCCGGAACCTAAACTCATTTCCAGGGAAATGTGTTAAAAAATGCTGAATGAAGGAAATATCTAAGCATCAACTATTTAATTAGGAGAAGAAATGTAAATCTGAAAAGGAAGGAAGAATGCAGGATGAATTTTTGCAGGTTGGTAATACGCACAATTTAATGATCTAATTATCTTTTTAGGAAGGAGTTTTAAAACTCTATCACGTATACAATGGTACGTAAATACGTAGAATGATTTCTACTTCAGGACTACAACCTAGAAAAAATTATCATATATATAATTTTTAAAGCCCAAGACTTCAGACTTACACTCTGTAAAAAATAATAAACACTACTACCTATCTTAGAGCAGATAGACAGCAGGACTTAAGTAAACAGTTCCTGAAGAGTCAGAAAAACCTCTACGTGTTTTCTTAACTGTCAGGAATACTATAAAATTTCAGACTAGATTAACCTGAAGATGTTTAAACGTACTTTGCTCTAAAACCATCCAGTTCACATAGAACTCCTTTATTTACATCCCAATCATTTCTATCTAAGCTCATCTGATATTCAGAATTATGGCAGCCAACATTGCTTGAGCCTTGCTACACTGATAAAATGCCTCCATTAACTGAAAATTGCAGCTTTCTAAATAATGAAAAACACAGATTCCAGCAATCAACAGAACCAGAATATTTTGTTACCTGATGCCAGCTGCTTCAACTTCATTCACTGCACCAGTTTTTCACATATCTGGCATCAATATATTTCTGCAACTAGTTTTAAAGACACTTTAGAGAACATCTGATAATAAACCCAGATGCTGCAAACACTACAACTTTCCCTGAATATATCTATTTCCCACTTGTGTCTACCTGACACATGGCGTATGACACACAGGAATCTATAAAAACAAAAAATTTTTCAGCCCCCCCAAAAAATCTTCCAAAGAGGTTCTAGATATTTGTGATCACTGGGACTTTCTTAAAGAGCATCAATGAAAAAGAACAAAATTGTAATCAGCAAACTTGTGGTTATATACATATATAAAATTTAAATCCAGGAATTTGCCCAGCAATGGTAGTTGCTTTAGTGTCACACCTAAATGTGTACAGTCATGTTGTTTCTTGAGATTATTTATGGTCATATTTACGTAACTTCAATTGCCCTTGCAAATAGTACATTATAATGGAAATCATGAAAAGCAGAATCTATTATATCCATCACTAATAAAAATAACACTGGAAACATTTCTGTACTATAGTATTTTGAAATCAATGTTTGAAATGTTAATTTCATAGGAAAATACTCAAGCTTTTACTCATGTCAATGAAGGCAGAAGACAAGGTAAGCATCAGACTGTCCATGTACGCTATCCTAAGCATGAATTGGAAGAGTTCTGGATCATTGTTTAAAAAAAAAAAAAAAGGATAGATCTTTTTACTCATTTTTCATGCTCATTTATTCAAATACATCATCCTCCAATGCTTACTATATAAAAATTCAGAAGCAGTAGTTAGCCCTCTTTATACACAATTTCGTACTGGCTAAATTCATGGACAAGCTGTAAGCAGCACAGCTTTGTGCCTGAAATCATTTGACTGGCTTCACTTCAGCTGTCACTGGGGATATGAATAGAATATTAATTCTCCCTAACACAACCTACTTGTATGAGCTTTTCCTGCAAGACTATCTCTTCTTGAAAATTAGAATTCAGGAGCATGTTCTAGCACAGTGGTTAAAATAAATAGATTTCTAATGAAGTATTGACTGCAAAAAATAATCACAAAGATACACTCAACTCACTGTCAGTGGGCTCCTCTGTGTAATTCTTTGGGGCATTTGATTTTTTTTACTGCACCAAAGTATCCATAAAAACAGTTATAAATGCATATTGTCAAACACACAAGAACACACAGTTATGGAAGACACAAAGGATGTCTGTACCTTATAAAGGCTGCATCCAGCATAAATGAATATTACTTATTCTCAGTCAGTAAAACACATCAACATACAACCAGTGCTTTATTAAATATTTATATTTCTTGCATAACATGAAAAGAGAAATTCCAACAAGTTATTTTTACACTTACAAGAAACTAGGACGAAAAAGCTTTGGTTGTTTTGTATTGGAAGATGGTAAGGATGGATGGGTCACCTGAGTAAGTGAGAAAGTGTGATAATCAAGTAGGGGAAAAGTTCTAGACCTGTTGGTTCTTACATAAATCCTCATACATAGATTCATGATGGGTTGTTTTCAGTGTCTCACCTAATAATTTTGGTATGATGTTATTTTACAGTTATGATATCAGTAATATCTATGCATGTATAACTTTCACGTAACATGAATATACATTTTCAGATGTGGCTTTTTTTTAGATGCAAGAAATTTCAACAACAAAGTGTGTACACATACACACATAATCAGAACTGTAAAATGATGTAAAATAAAAAAGCCCTAGGCTTTCTGTCTTACCAACCAGAGAATTCTAACATATATATTGAGATGTATTTTAGTCCCATATCACAGTAATCATACTTTCCTTTCCAATTTCCCCTCATATAAACACTTCAGTGTAAAACAAGACAACAGAACATTGGGGAAAAATTAAAACTCTAGCCTTATTAGGATTCTGGTCAGGTACAACTGCTGCTCTGGTTCCCTTCTCTTTATTTACAGATTTTTTTTTTTTATTTTTTTTTTATTTTTTTTTTTACAGATGCAGGAGCTTAGAATGGACCAGAAATCTGCCAAGTAAAGCCTGACTATACTGAGAGACTCTTTTGGAAAGAACTGAAACAGGGTTCCCAAGATAGTGGTTAGGAAAGATATTTTTACTTCCATTGATTATGGCTACTGGGAGGACTTCTGCTACAACAGTTGGCATTGCTTTCAAAACCGATGATTCTGGACATTCAATAAAATCTCTGCCTAAATGGCTTCTGTACAATCTTCAGACGTCTACATTTCAGTGAGATAGCTATTTTTCTTGCTACCACATACCTACAAGCAATTCAAATAAAAAAAAATCTCCAAACAAAAGTAACAGAAATTCATTCAGATTTCATTACTTTAGGGATTGTTTTTATGGGATAAGCCTGGGGACAAAACGTACACTAGCTAGGAGAGCTGGTAGATGCCAGTCTGTTCACTTTTATTTTCATCAGTCACCACCACATCCCCACTCAGCTCAAACATCAGCAAATATAATGGGGATATATGACCACAGGTGTCTGTTATGACATGTTTTGCTCAAATCTGTGTGCAAAAGATAACCTGCCCACCTCTAGATGCTTGCATAACTGACCCTCTAAAACGTTCCCTGAAAAGCATAACAGCACCTAAAACCAGAGAGCCATGTATTGCTCACATATAGAATTAAATATCAAGCCCACAAGATTTAAACAAAACATACCAATGTTGATAATTAATTATACAATATAAACTCTCAGTCACAAGAATTTCAGTCCTAAAAAAGGTCTTCACTTCCAATACACATCACAATTCGTGAAATCCAGCAAATACTGAATTTGTAATATATGAGTGACACTCTCACTGCAATTAAAAATAACCTTCTCATAGCTTCTAGAAGATCTAGATAGAGCAAACTTACTACATTTAAGATTATGCAAGATTATAAGCATTATCTAAACATATATATTGGGGATTAATAAAAACTCAGTTCATAAACTCTGACCCAAAAGCCTAGATTAACATTAACTTTGCTTAGGTCTACACACAAAAAAACCACAAAACTTTTGGTCACATTCTTCCATGCTGTGAACCTTTACTGAAATGCACATATTACTTTCTCTGTTCATTGCAAGTGCAAGCCAAATTTGCCTACAGGAATAGAAAGGCAAATTTTCAGAAGCAATGTTTCATTTCTGGGTCTCACATTGAGATTAGTTCAATCAATAAAGTCATCTGCCAGACCTTTTCCAGAAGTCAGCTGTGTTCTGTGTATACCCTGGGGACTAGCAGTTGGTTTCTATCTCATTCTAAGTAAACTCGGCTGCCTACTGCTTGTTGAACCTTTGGGGAAGCATTCAGGGCACCCTTGTGTAAAGTCAGTCCTTTGAGGCTGGTGGCATATATTTCCTTGAAGTATCTGCACGGTGGAGAAGCACAGCCAATCCAGTAAACACCAGAGTTTTCCAGAGAAATTTCATTTGAATAACCAATTCAATTCTGCATGTATTTTCAAATATTACAGAAAGGCAACTATTTTGTCCTTGAGGCCCTGGAAGTCTCCCTGCATTAAAAGTGCCCGCTAAGTGAGAGTGTTGATGATCCAGAAGAAATCACACTGTGCTGCAACTCCAAGCTCTTGACAGATGACAGCCATGTAATTAAGAGAGCCAACAGTGAAGCTTCATGTGGTTGGAATAAACTGAATTCATTCTGGCCTACATAAAGCTTACATAAATGGAATGTGTAAGACTTTTTTCTCTACAGAAGTCCACCTGAAACTACAACAGTATCTAGCAGCATTTCAGTATATAGGAATTTTAAGGTATTAGGCACGCAATGAATTCCCCCTGCATCATTCTTATCCAGTTAACTTAAACTTGGGATTTCTCTTATCAAGTTTCTTGATGACAGGTCATTGGAACCAGATAGAAATTCAGCTCATCTTTACCCTTAACATGGAAAAAAATTAGTAGAGGAATTTACAGGCATCTTTGACTTCCCCATTCAGCAATTAATTTTTCTCAGAGAGAAGATGTTCTCTATAATCTACAATTGAATTTACAACAGAAAAAAAAGGACAACTATTTGTACTGTATCTCACGATCTTTGTATAGTTACAAGGCAAGCAAAAAAAGTAAAGACCCGCAAACAAGATGTCTCTTAATGGTCACATAACAAACAGTAATGAATCCACTCCAGAGCACAATTTTTATTATCAGTAACATCATTGTATTATCAATACATTATCATTGTTACAGTGTCTGAGTACTGAATAATCTAGAAAGTTACAAAAGGCACTTGGGACACTTTTTATTTCTACAGCCTTAATATTCTTCCTCTGATGCTTTTTAACAGTAAATTTAGCAATCTATCTTGCACACAGAATGAACGCTTCTTTATATTACCAAACATATGTTTGTTTATTCATACCAAAAAGTCCTTTTGAAACTAAAATGCATACCAGAGAGGAAGTTATTAAAATTACAGGTGTATTTTGTATTACTGGTCACCCATGAAGACATGGCTCCACTGGAGATTCTGTTCCATTAAGGGGAGGAAAGAGATAATATACACAAGAGGTAGTCATGTAAAGATTGTCAGCATGCTGTCTTACAGAGTACTCATCCTTCTAAATGAGTAAGCTTAACCCACTGCATGTCACCTTATTTGTCCCACATATTAAAATTATTAATATTAAAATATAAAATGTTCGTGTTCACACTATCTGTCTTTGTGTAAAGTCAAGATCTTAACATAGCACAATGCACAGCCATGTGCCCAGGTAACATGACCTTCTTCTGTTCAGCAAATGCACAGACAGATGACTTTGGACACCCAGACAGCTATGCACAGCATTCATACATGACTTGTACGCCCACAGCAATCTAAAGAGTGCTGATGCCTTTTAGGGACACATCAAAAGGAGGATATAGAGAACAGAGAAATAAAGGACTTAGAACGCTCCCTGTCGCAACAATGACATTGGCAGTATGATTTTCACTAACGGAGGGAGTATTTCCACCAAAGAAAGAATTAGAGAAAAGTAACTCAAATTTCTTAATCATGATAAAGAACAACAACTGTCTCCTTCTGAAGGAAGGAAGTGAAAGAATTTCAGGAAAAAAGAAGAAACCAGTCAAGATCCCTCAGAAGACTTGAAAAGGCAGACTGTCTATAAAGGCTAACCACTACAAGAGACAAAAAGGCATTAAAAATGGTAAAAAACATGCTACCATTTAGTCAGGAAACAAGTAAAGCAAGATGAAGAAGGAAGAGCCTTATGCACAGCTGCACTGATAGACTGATGATAGTTTCTGTTATGATTCTTTACCTAAGCATCTTATAATCATTTGTTCTGCCTGTGTTAAGTGCTATAAATAAATGCTTATCATCACATTTTTATTTTGGTTTGAGTTAAATATGATTTCAGGGAAAAGAAGAGCATAGAGAATTTAGAAGCTGGGTCTTGGAAAATCTTAGCAAGTGCCTTCTATTCCCAGCACTCTCTCCACAATATCAAACAGGCAGCAAAACAGGGCCTCACTGGAGCTGTGCAGGACAGGTAAGAGCTGATACGGCAGGAGTCAGGAGAAACAAAAGGGATTTGGATACGGTTTCAGAAACTCTACCATTCAATAAGAAGCTGGGATGCCTCCTAGAATCTCAAGTGCCACAGGGACAGAACAGGGCTAAGGGGACAGTAGTCAATCCACAAACCAGTCAGCAAGTTGAACCACATAGATCAGTACAACAGGTTCTCCAGCAAAAAAGAATTTGTGTTTTGTCTTTCCATATTCAGAATAAGGGAAACTATATTACACAAATTATAAAACCACAACCAGTAAACAGACCATGGTTTTACAACAATTTTCCCAGTTTCTACCGGTTTCCATTGGTTTGGAACTGGAGGGTTTGGGAACTGGTATTAGAAAGAGGAAAAATAATGGTGATTTCTCACAGTCACCCCTATTAAAACAAACAAAAAAATCTGAGTTATCAGTTTTAAATATTATGAGTTCTCTGTGGGACTGGTGCGGAGAAGAGAAAAAGCAGAGAAAGAAAAATAGAGACTTTTTTTTTCCCCGAAAGTGATAAAGCCAATGTCAAATTCAAGAGATTAAAATATTAGGATTTGGAAATCCATCATTTTATTTTTAAATAAAAGATCATAAATTGTACCCATTATTTAACATAAGTTCTATTTTCAGTTTATCCATCCTTCCTTTTACAAAAGCTTTTCATATGTCCCTTTACTTTTTCACTAAAATGAAGACATTTTGCTTTTATTTTCTCCTCTTTTTCTTTTCCTTTCCAGTTTAACTCGTGCTGACATTATTTTTGTTACTTGGTTGCTTCCCTTTTCTTTCAGGAGCTATTTTTTCCTCTCAGCCTTACATCATTAAAAAGTATCATGAAGGCACTTGGCTTTTCTCCTGTTTTTTTTTTTCATTCTGTTCACTTAGAGATGTGATCAGTCATGCCTTAACTAGCATGCTTTTTAAGACTGCTCAACTGTGTTCCATTTTGCAGAATTTTCTTTGATTTTTTTACTTTACTAATTGAATTCCTCAATGCCTTTCGTATTTGCTTTCTCAGATTCTAAAATTCCTACATCGCCATATACTATTATAACCTTCGCTTCAGATTGAATCCAAGATGACTAAACATTGATATTATATCTCCTGATTTTATGCCATTTCAGGTAATTGTAATGCTTTCTTTTATAATAATTTTCAATAGTATTCCTGTTAGTTACTTTTACTATAATTAAATTTTCTGATGAAGTTTAAGCCCTCAGACTACGGAACTTAAAATAAGCAAATACATAAGCAAATTTTCATTCATGCTACAAATATATAATCCTACTATACATGCTATACACAGACAAAAATAAAAAAAATCAAACATTGTCAGGAACTGAAAATGTCCGCAAGTAAAAAAATCATAGTATTAAAGAAAATCATATATATAATTCAACTCCAGTTCCATAAACTTGTTTTTGTAGGGCTTTTCTGTTATTATTCAGATATCACCATTACTGTGCTCGGCACTTTACAGATGTCTTTGAAAATGAGGTCACTGCCTTGAAGAGCTTATAATTAAACCTCCTGTGAATTATATACTGAGTAAGTGAGAGCAGTGCATCTATCTGCCTGTGAGCTACACAGACAGCATGATTCGGTGTTATATACTACATATTTACATTACTGTAGGTACCAGGTTTTGCATTATCTACTTATCCTTATTTTCATGCTAAAGTGTTAAAAAATTAAGAAACAATTTTAGTCAGGTCACTGTTTCCTCACTTGCTTTTTCATGGATTTAAGCAAAAAAAAAGTGGGTTACCAAGACAACCGTTTCTAAAAATCAGATTGTCAAAACCTGTTAGGAAACAAGTACTCTATAAAATCAGCCTTTGGCTAAAGAATCAGCTGATATGAGGCAGCTTTAAAATTACTTATTAATATCAATTAAAGCTACTTGAAGTCTGTGAATGTTGACCGTTATCACAGTCCACAATTGCCATTATCCAAATTATTAGCACCAAAAATAAACAGTCCAAAGTCTAGAGAACTTTAAAAAAAATCACAGCAGTTCAGCAGCTCCTTTTTCCTTCCCACTGTTACTCAGTATGCAATTTCAATGCTGAGCACCAGCAGAATACTTCTGCAGAGCTAGCAAAAAAAAAAAAAAAAAAAAAAGGTTAATTTTTTCCCAGCCAGAAAGCTGAACTGAAGAGATTGTTTAGTATTCACAGTATCACTTCTTCTCCTTCTTACCCTGTTCATGCAGCTAGGCATAGCATAGCAAGCTGTTCTATGTAGCTAGATCCTGAGTATGCTGACCAAAGAGAATAGTCTGGGAAGAATAAAGGGTCTGAGTTTACTTTTATTTTCTCATTCTATCTTTGCTTCTCTTTTTCTAATTCTCTCATCTTAAGTCACCTTAAATGTTTTCACTTGCCAATACTAAGAATTTGGAATTAGTATTACTATCAGAGTAACATGCTGAAAACATTGCAAACTAAATCTCTCAAGGAGTATACATAAGGCTTTTTAATATCAGTCCTGGATGCTAACCTCTTCACAATAGAAAAAAAAGAGGCTGTAGTACCTCAGTTATTCCTGTATGTGTATAATATATATTTATATATTAACATATTTATATAAAAACAGCCTTTTGCATGCATGTAAAGAGCATAACAGCATTAGATACATAAAAACCACATACACAGTCATACACACAGCTTTCAAATGATGTCCTTCACAATGCTCAAAGAAACTTTCCTTAAAAAACAAATATTTCAGTTTAACTGTAGGTTAAGAAGCACTCTAGAATTTCTTTTGGAAGATTTTCTGGAATCTCTTGAAAACACCAAATGCTCCAGATGGAAGATTTTTTTTTTTTTTTAAAGCTTGATTCAAAAGACTTCTGAATTTTGGCAAATAAATGCTGCATATGTTGTGTGGAGGTGATCTCCTGTGGGGGACAGGAAGATGATCTCTTAATGCACATTCACCAACTGTCATAATGCATGTATTGTATAAAGATACTTATTAAAATTTCCAGCCCATTTTCCAGTGCAAAAGCTGAAAGAAATCCTAAAAATGAACTGCCACTTTCTTAAGGGGATGAATTAAATATGTTGTTGAGTCTGTATACCACTGGAAGAAAAGGCCTTTACCCCATATTTATATCTCTCTCACTAAAATATATACCCATTTAGTACAGGAAACTAAATCTCAGCATTCCAGCACCACATGCAACAATGGAGTTGGGATACTTCAGCCTCTGTGAAGGTAGTGACAGTTCTAAACTGAAGGTAAAATAATTAATCTAAGTAATTAAGCTGGGACAAAAAAATTGCAAAAAGAAAAACAGAACAACAGAATTCTGTTTAGACACTTGTAGTACACTAGCTTCTCTACCTAAAAATTTAACTGATTTTGATGCGTAATGCTTAAAAATTTTCACAGAAGAAAACCACAAACCTTGTCATCTCCTGTGGGACATTTCTACTGCAAAAGACACAGAGGTTCCATTAGGACAAAGCCAGATTGCAATCTGATTCAACTGTGGCACTTGTTGATGATACACATAATTTTCCCTCTTTGTCCAATAGGTCAAGTCATGAAATGAGGATGCAGTGGCACACAAAACTGCTTTGGAGAACATTAATAAATATGCTTCTCCTTAGAGGGTACTGTAGCTTCTTACAGGATGTGGGAGAAGGAGTACCCCTATAGCCAACAGGGATTTCAGTGCTCACAAGGAAGCATTTTTAGTCCCAAAATGGCCTCTCTCAGTACTGTTCTGTCAACTGTCAGTATAGTCATCAACTCCTTCCCTGTAATGCAGAGCTATATATATGATTGGTAAATAGCTTTTGAAACACTAAAAATCATGAACATTTAATATAGTCAACCCACTGCAGCTTTTTTTTCTTTGTAAAGTTTTTGCTCTTTATCATAAAGTTTTAATTCCTTCTGAATTCTTTGGTTTTCATTACTTCTGTAGATTTTTGTTAGCTATTTCCCCAGTTATCCATTTCACATCTCCTGTCAGAACAAAATGCCTTCTTCATAAGTGTTCTTTTGTGAAAGCTAGTTAAATGAAAATACTCTATGTTAGATATTGAGATTATACATGCAGCTTTTGTTACTTTTCTTTCAGAGCACCATGGAAAAAAATGCCATGGGTATTGCATGTACCTGACCTCATCTCAAAAGCAAGATCATATGAGCAGCCTTGAAGCAATGGCTTTTATTCCATAGAGATATTAGACCTGATGCCTTAGGACATTAAATGAATATCATACTCCTCTTTGCAAGAAAAACAAAACTTACAATGCAGGAGCCAAAGATGCGAAATTTAGAGTGGCCTCATGCATCAACCCAGACACAGTGAACAAATTTCCAGAGAAATACTGAAGGTCACTAAGATAAACAGCATTAAGCATTCTTTGCACATCACTATTTTATTCCACAGAAAGCAGGCAGCAAAAAAGGTTTCTACCAACTGTCTGTCTAGAAAATAGGGCCACAACTTCTAGATTCCTGCATATCAATATGAAGGGGAACAGAAAAATGGAAAGATAGGTACTTGTCAGAAAAATATCCTCTACTTCCACGAAGATAAGGTACAGAAAGAAGTCTCAAGGGAATCAGTCTTAGAGTGTACTAAAAATCAGTTATCCATTATTGCAATAGTAAATTAACAAAATATTCTCAAAATTCATAATAAATTTTTCAGAAATGAATTTCATCTTTCTCTGTTAGAGTTATAAATGCATAGCACATTGAAAAAAGTAGTTGAGGTTCAGTAGCTTTAGCATCTTTGGTCTGTAACTCATATCCATTCTGAGATAAGCCTGGTCAGCATGTTTATAAAGGAATGTGATAAACTAGTCTCAAAAGACATAGTGCCAATAACTGGCAATTGTACTTGAAACTTGAATGAGGTTATGAGGAAAATCCAATGGAATATATTAAGTTTTCATTCCAACACAGATCTAAAAGCCATACATTCAAAAACATTCAGGCAGCTTTAATAACATTTTTGCAATCTAACATAAACACAGCTGTTGTCTTGGTTTCCAACATGACAAGGATGGCCGGGGGAGATCAGGCATGGGCCGTAAGTTATGATCAAGGCAAGGATGTCTGTCTCCCCTCCTCATGAAGGCGAGCTTTGGGACATTTTTCTCTAATGGATACAAGGCAATGTAGAACCATGCATTAGGAAACTATGCTGCAACACATTTTTTTTTCTACCAATCTCCTGACACTCAGAATAGGACAAGTGCCCACTATGAGGGACACTGTTTACAAAGGAAAGATGAAATAGCCTAAAATTCATAGTTCAAAATAGATCTTCCCTTATCCTTATTTTAATATTTACAAGGCTAAAATATTACCAGCAAATAATAAAAACCCACAAAATTACAGAAGATATTTACACAAAATCAAGATTGTTCAGCAACTAGGCATACGATACCTTTAATAAGCTTGAACCTGTGTTCTTGTATTTAAGTCTTACACCTGCAGAAACACTCAAACATTTTTAACTATAGGTTGAATGTTATTTTTTAAGTGAGATTCATGTAGAAAGATTCAAAGGAAAAAAAATGTAATTTCCTTAAACAAATGCCAAGATTATTTTATCCAAAGGAAAGTACCTTTGGTTATTTGGCAATAAAATTTCATTGCTACACAGTGCATTTCTAAAGCATTTTGGTACAAATTGTTTATAAACATGAATCATATCCCATTTACAGTTTACGTTAAAATTATGAAAATGGAAACCAAAATAAGCTCACTCACCCTGAAGCCATTTGATTGGCACATCAATGTTTTTAAACACATAATTCTGGATTATTTGCACAGAAATCAAAGCAAGCAATCCCTATTTATTCAAGATTATTTTACAAATGTCCTTGTTTAATTCAGGCCAGAGATCCCAAGGCATGAGCTATACAAACTACAATTGGCAACTCAAAACATACAGAAATTTTGGAAACAGTAGAGGAACTTCCCCTGGTTTTTATGTTCTATGCAGGGTAATGGACATGACGCTGGAGCTGTCACATCCCTTTCCCTCCTCTACCCTCTTCCTTGACTTTCTCCAGCCAAAGCATGTTTCTAACAGCAGTTCAGAAACATTTGTCTGCAATGTTGCAATGTTGCTTCAACAATTGTTGGAGTTCAAAATTGTATTCATACAAAAACATTAAGTTGAATTGATTGGACCATTCTGCCCACATAACTTAGAATACCATAAGATGTAGGAGAAAAAAGCAACAGTTTCTATAGTAACAAAGCTGCGGATGAAGCACATCTTGCAAATGCCATTCCTACTAACTGACAAAGCAGAGTGATGTTGTGTGGTTAAGTATACAATAAGAAGCAGCGACAAAAGAAAGATATTAAAATTACACAAACACAGAATCATAGGCATTGGAAGGGACCTCTGGGGATCATCAAGTCCACCCCCCCAGCTACAGCAGGTTCCCTATAGTACTGTTTCTAAGCTATTAATATTTTAAATTGTGGACTCTGAAGTCTTACCTTTTGAGCCAATTACTTCAATTTAGTATTTGCCATGACTGAAATTCAAGTATTTGAAAACTAATGGTCCCTGAGAATTGGTCATATTTCAGCACTGACCAAAGTCTTTAATGTTCACTCTCCTGAATTTCAAACTATTGCTACATTAAATGCCTCAAAGGAAGAGTATGCTTTCTTTTGGTACTAAATTTAGTATTAGCACCATACTTTTCATTCTTCAAACAGTATTTCCAGTATTCAATACCTGATTCTTAAATAATACTTCAGTAGGTCTTGGGTGGGGTTGTGGTTTTAAACCAAGCTATTAGCATTTTTAATTCCACAAATCTATTTTTTTTAAAGTCTTGCACAAAGATTCTTTAAACAATCAACATCACAAGCACAGAGCTTTAAGAGCTGTAACTATAAATACCCCCCAATAAACAATATTTATTATTTAATACAATATTCTAACAAATACATAGAAATACACCTCTTTTCTTATTTGAACATTTAAGAAAACTGGATCATCTTATTTATTCTGTCTGTAGCTATATGATCACAGAAAGGAGGACTGGTCACTTCGCACATCATTTTCCCTTAAGGCAAAATAAAGTCAGCTTTAACCTCTCTGCAGCAAACAGATTTCTCTTGTTAAAGCTACTGTTTTGAAGTATGCGCTGAATCTGTCAATTCTTCCTAAGACTCTACAGGCAGATTTTTTTTTTCCAAATAATCCCTCTCACCCTGTCTCCATGTCAATGTTGGAACAGAAATGTATATCTGAGCATGCTGTAGATGGGTGTATTCATACATCTTTCTACACTTCCTTCTATACCCTAAATGCTTTTTAGTTTCTATGACTAAATATCTAGTTGTATTAATGAGAAGTCAGTTACACGTAATATAGAAGGAAATAATTACTTTTAATACATTTTCTACAAGATAATATGCAAATTTATACGCAACAAAGGAAACAAATCATATCATGTCTTCATATAACTCATTCAAAGTGGATATTTATCATAACATACGGCATACAAACAGTGACTCAGCTACAGGAGCACAAGAAGTGAATCCAGATGTGGTTGAAAGAAACAGATGGGGGTTTTCTACTGATTAACACAGTTAAGAAAACTAAAATTAGAAGCTGTTCCAAAGAAAGTCAGAAGTGAAAAATATATCTGTGACATCTTAAGTTAACTTATGCACAGCTTATTCAGATACTGACCTCAGGAGCTTTATAAGGATGGGCTTTAAAAGAAAAACAACTGTTCTTGAAAAAATTACCCACTCAGTTAGTCTACACGTAGACTTTTCTTCAAGGGTGAAGTATGAATAAATTGACTATTTTTCCAACTACTTTTTACCCTGGAACTCTCTGAAACTGGAAACAGAGTAGTACAACTAAAAGAGTAAAGTTAAAAGAGTAGTATTGCTATTCAATAACAATTTGGTGTTCTCAGATGCTATAAAATGTAGAGTCCTCTTCTGACATGGAAATCAGAGGGAAGTGAAATACGGATTTCTACAGACTCACTACCTTTCATAATATATTTAGATCGATCCTTTTTACATTCTAGCAATTCATGATAAGGGCAGGGGTTCAAAATATAATTTATTTTACTCATTCAGTCACACATCATTCATTAAGGGTTCAATTATGTTTTACTAATGTCATTTTTCTTATAAAATTCAGAGTCATACAAAAGGTGATTCCAGCAAATGATCACTTAAAATCCTTTTTTAAAAAATACCCCCCAGATAAACAAAACTACTCCCTCTGTATCTAAAAGAGCTGTCCAAGAGAACTGATGTTGTCTTGAACAAGCTGCTGCCCATACACTACTGAAATCTATGCAAAACAGTAGCTTTACCATACGCTAATGCAGGTAGAATACCAAACATGATGATGCATTAGAGCAGACTAGCACTTGACTTTACAGTTCAAATTAAATAGACAGGAATTAAATGGATCATAACACAAGTACTTTGTACACACAGAATGCCTTCAAAACCTTTCTGGAATGTAAGAAAAATACAAAGTAGCTTTCATGTAGAAAAAATACTCAATTTTACTAGTAAGTCTTGAAAATATAATTTATCATGCTAGGCATGCCAAATATCAATAAATACAGCATGCACACACGGAGCAGCTTTATGTTACTTCTGATACTTCTAATAAGTGCAGTGCAGTACACCTAAAAACTCAGTGTGAAGCATTTGCAAAGTGATATCACTGTTTGCTGTAAGTAACTACTGCATAATTTCTACATATCCACAACTCATAGAAAAACAATGCTCATTTACGAGATCAACCAATGTCTGCAGAAAACACCAGCACTTGATCAGACAGTCATTCAGTCTGTTATCTCTCAATCAGATGCTGAAATCCTTATCAAACTCTGTAAAGGTTGGTTAATTGTAATTAGAAGGGCATGCTAGTAGGTGCATCGCCAAAGGAGCCTATCATCATCCATGTTACATAGAGTTCTAGGAGGAAGACAGTAAACAGAAATGAACTGAGAAAGGTAAGTGTTAGGTAGCTGTAACTAATAATTTCATAAACAGTACTTTCTAACTATGGATCTATCCTACACCATATCCGGTGTAGGTATACTCCTTGCTTTCATCATAAAATTATTTCTTCCAACTGATTTACAGGACAAACATGGATCTTCTTCTGTGATCTGAATGCTTGATGCTCTTGCTAGGCAAGAAAGTGCCACCTGCCTCAGAAAACAGACAGGCAGCTACACTCAGCAGAGTGTGGCAGATCCAAGGCTACCACAGTGCGTGATACTGACTGGACTCAGTTGTATGTTCCGTCAAGATACAAAGATCGGTATTCTTCTCCAATATTGGCAAGTTACTAAACAAAATAGAAGAGCTGCAAGATTAAAAAACTTCCTTGCCTTGTCTGTCCTACATTTGCTTTCATATTTGAAATTAAAACAGAAGGTAATTGTGTAGATGGGCAGAATGTCTAGGACATTCATGTGTCTCAGAAGGCTGCACCCATTCCCTGAGTATACCGGAGACTTCAGAGGTTCTCCCCCAGCAATCATGAGAGAACAGATTAATAAGTACTTTACACCTTCATAACAGATACACAGCTGAAGAACAGCTAGACAAACACTTTTTGCATATTCCTGACATGTGAAATCAGTTTTCTAGGGTTAAAAGAACTTGTCAATTTAGGTTGAATTCAGCAAATGCTATTGGTTAAACAGGCAAAAACTTAAGCTCAAAATTTCAATAAATTCACTTGCAATTTGGGTTTCCCTCATAAAGAATGAATGTCCTAATTCTTAGCATTTAAAATTATTTTTCTCTCTTCCAGAATGAAACCAAGGCATATCCTTCTGCTGACCAATTAGTTTCATCACAATTTTGTTACTGACAAACAAATTTAACCATTACCTTCATAGAATTAGATACACAAAAGGAACTTTGGAAGTTGCCTGAAAAACAGGACTGTGTTGACATGCAACAAGATGTTCCTTACTCTAAGCCATGATTATTTATCTAGTTCCATGATTTTCTTGAGCTATCAATATTTCTAAGTGTCCTGAATAAGTTAGATATAGCAAGTTGAGGTACATATTGTTTCACAAACCCAAGTTCTTCCACATATTTCAACAGTTACTCAAACACAAAACCGTATACACATAGAAGTCTACAAAAATTTACAGCTAGCAAGACATAACATCTGAGTTTGCATATACCATTTGGACAGAAAAACAGGCTTATCTCTTTTAAACAAAGATTATCCAAGTTAATTTCTATATTTACTTCTTAAACTGTGAAGTTAAAAAAGAACTCATTACCAGCAACAAAAGCTCTGATATCTTAAAAGTTTAAGACAATTAATAAATCAAGAATCCTACAACATTCATTTACTCAGAGTTTTAAAATACAGTTGCTAGTTCAAAGTAGCTTTATTTTACAGAACAAACAAGTATTTCAGAGTAAATGTGGTTAAGAAAACAGTAAAATTTAACTAGCCAACCTTGTAGTACTGGAATTAAAATGGCTACAACCCCAAAATCAGAGGAAATTTGAAGCTAGAAGGAACCACTGACAGTTTAATTTATTCTACAGGCATGACACAAACGTATGATATATTTTCTTAAAGTAGAAGACCATATCAACAGGAAAAGCACATTAAAGAACTGCATTTGATTTTTCCTCTGCAAATACAAATCAGCAGTGTCACCATCTCACACAATAGTTTTGTACTGGTAAGTACAAGAGAAGTTTCAGTGGAAAAAGGCAATCCAAGCTTCTTCAGAAAAAAAAACAAACCTGGAAATCAACAAGACGTCTCTACTAAACACCACGTGAGTATGCCAATCTAGACAACAATATGTCTATCCTATCTCTGCACTGCAAGCACATTTACAGTAAATTAAATTGAATAATAAATGGATGAGAACCACACTCAATACCAAATATTACAAACTCAATCCAGTTACAGAATAAATCAGTCTAATATCTCCAGGTCCAGATTTCCAAAGAACAACCAGATTGAGCTCTGGCATTTTTAAGCAGAAATCAGCTAAATTAAAAAACAATACCCCTGCTTTTCCCATTGCACAGCTATTGCAATAGCCAGAAAAAAAATAACAAAATCTGTTTTTACCACACTTACACTGCACAATTTTGAAAAACTGAAAACCAGAAGACTCCCTTAAACCATAGATTTTATCTAAACTCTTCAAACAAAGCAGCTACTGGTATCTCCATTAGCCATCGTCAGAGTGATCGAAGTCTGTATCCACAGCTTTATAAAATTTGACAAAGATGAATGTCATTTGTTTGATGGCTTTTTAAAGTTACCAAAGAAAACCAGTATCTTAGGCTCCCTCTTAAATGAATGTCATAGCTCTAACTAAGCTAATAGACTGGGTAAGGAACAGTTTGGGGACTTCGATGTTCTGATGCAGCTGAGATTAAATCAACAAAGAGAGTACGAGGATGGAATCTACAGGATGTGAAGGGCAATATGCTTTTCTGTAGTAGTTTTTAGTATTAGTTAATACTGAGATCAAGACAACTAAATTTAGAAACAAATTCTAGATGAGGAAAAAGACTTATCTGAACAAATTTCTGAGGAACTTACCTGCTTTGGCAGCCCAGCTCAACAAAGTATGCCAGTAAGGAAAAACATCACTGCAAAGCTAAAGCTGGGTGAACAAATCAGCCATGGTTAACATTACAGATTGCTCAAGGGTTTGGGAAAAAGCAGGCATATCTGCGTAACTGTCTCAAAACATCAAAGCCTAAGTAGCTCTAACAAGCCAAATAACTAGTGTATTTTTGAATCATCTAATCAGTCTTTATCCTATGTTCTCACAAATTTTGGTTTAATAATGTAAGATATAAGTATATACAACAATGGCTTTTCATCTAGTTTGGACACACGCTAATATTCTTTTGTTTGCTCAAAGGGCCAATTTCTCATTTATACTTTATTTACATAGACAACCTTTTAATAACAGCAACAAATGAAGCAAAGCAAGTCAATATATGTATACATACCCTATTTTTAAAGGGGTATGTGTGATTCAAAGGTAATTTAAAGTCTTTTTTATTGTCTTGATAACTCTATAGTCTTATAAAGCAAACTCTACCAAGGATTTAGTTATGCAAACACAAAACATTTTGAAAATTTGTGAAGATTGCTAAGACGCAAATAGCAAACAGAGAAAATCCAGACTGTTTATAGAATTCAGCCTTTCTTTCCATCTATCAAAGTTGATCGAGGCCAGCTTCTTGCAACATGTTCACAACAGCAAATTCAGATAATGCTAGAAAAAGATGAAAGTCACAATCTAATGAAGAACTGCAAAGAACAGAGATGCAGTTACTGATCACATAAGTTAAATAAGAAATCTGGAAATCCATGACAGTCATAACTAGTGTTAATTATGTGGCTTCTTATAAGACACTGCTTTTGCACAACTTGTTTAAAAATTCACATTTTCTGGCTATTAAAACCAGCAACCATGCCAGACACAAAAATCCATTCAAGAACATATTACATTTTTGTGAGTCACATTAGATAAATAAATGGCCAGCAGACTGCAAACTGATCATTAATACAATTTATTATTTTTCTTCCTGTGTAGGGATGAGCTTGGAATAAGGTGTTTGCAACACACATTCAGTAAATCATCCTATACTTCAGAAAAATTGTTCTATGCCATCTTACATGTTTTTTATTGGTAAACTAACAGGCTTCAGTTTAATTAACCTGAAGTACTTATTCATATTTTCCAGACACTTTCAGTAAAATGAGGCTATAATTTTAAATTACTGATAGATATCATGACCAATTTTGATCAGTGTCACTGAACTTCTCTAGAAAGACAATAAATTCTGATCACAGGAAAGTCAAACAGCATGAATCCAGGTGATGAGTATTATACTTGAATGAACTAGCTAAGAACCTATTCTGACCATCAGAAAACTGTTAAGTATGGATTTATTATTATTATTACAGCTAAGCATTTAATTATCTTCCCTTTTCCATGTTGGTTTGCTTCTTTTATAAGCTCACAACGAGTTATTTGGGATGTTTACTAAGCCATTTTCTTCCTGTCTCCTCCTCCTATTTAATGCTAGTAATTGAAAGAGAGTCTTAAAGTGATTGGGAATGCACTTACATAAGAAAACATCTAGACAATGACAGAATAAACAACAGCAATTTAAACTTTATGTAACTTAGTTTCTTTATCACATTTCACAGAATTATTCAAGCTTCACTTATGAATACTTCATTCAACAACGAGCTCTAAATAAGACAACTTCACATGGAAGATGCAAGGACAAAGGTTTTCACTGTATCATTTGCTGTGTCTCACCCATTATATAAGCTTTGTTTTTCTCTCAGCACATTCATCATAAAATATCTGATAAAATACTATGAGCTACAACTTTTGTTTTTTTCTACAATTAAAGAAAATAATGCATAAAATATTAAAGTGCCTGTTATTTGCATGGGGATAGTGTCAACTATGTGCTTCATCTTCATCTTACATTTTTAATTTACAGCATCATCTAAGATTTAAGCCGTTTAGGCAAGAGGTTACATTTTATTACATATTTGGCCAGATTGAAAGTGCTTTAATAATATATGCAAAATGCATTAAGATCTGGAGTGCACTGTCCTGTGTATCCTAATGCTAAGAAAAAGAGTGAATCCAGTTGTGCATGCTAAAATGAACCCTCCTGTAAAAATTTTAAAGGAGTAACAACCACAGAAGCTGGGCATCTGAGAGTACTAGATGTATTTTTAGAGACCTTCACATTCATCATCTTGCATTTTCCAGAAAACACTTTCAGAACACCTTTATTACAATACACAGTGGCTACTAATCTTACATTACAACCAAAGCTGATAGATTTCTTTTCAGTTCAGGTGTCTGGAGTTACACCAAGATACAGGTCCAAAACAAACCTTGGAATCTTATCTTTTTTTAACATACCCCCAAATCCTCTGGAGATGCATTTTCCCTACACGACTAGGGCAAGAATTGCATGAATTGCAAGTGGGAGATCATCACAGGAGAGCCCAGCACAATTAGCAAACTTTGGAATTCTTTCTTCAATAATTAATTTAGTGACAGTTTAGATAAAATATGCATGCAAACACTAGGCTTCATCACCATGCTCTTTACAGTTGATTTTTGTGTTTTTTTTCCCCCTCTTAATCCACTGAATATATAATCATTTTCAGAAAATCCAGCAGTTTCAGTAGAGATGGAAAGGGGCCCCATTTCAACCTGACCTACAACTGGATTGTTAGAACACGTTCAGGGACACAGGAGATGGAAGTGAGAAAGAAATTCATCTTAAACCATTAACTTAGCACTCTTCAACTCTGATGCATTTTCAGATCACACTTCACGAGCTAAAACCTGTAAGTGCACACAAGAAAAGCAACAACCTTGCTGGTCCTTTACAACCCTGCATGTACGTGAACTACACGAAGACATGAAACCTGCTAAGTCACTTTCAGAATGTCTAATGCAGCTTAGATATTTGGGAAAATACAGATTTTAGAAGTCATCAGAATTACGCAAAGCCTTTAGCAAGGATCAGAAATTTAAAACACACATTCAAAGTCTCTTTTGGATGAAACTTAAATCATCCTCTTGTTTTACAAGGACAACTGCAGGAGATTCAGGCTGTGAACCTAAAAATACAGTGCTGCTGTCCAACATAGCCTACGTGAACTACTGCAACAGATTTCAAGAAGCCTTCCCACTAGTTAAATCCAGCGCCAAGCTGGGGAGGCCATCCAGGGACAAACATCTAGGAAACTTTGGGAATATGAGAATAGAGAAAGAAATATTAATGAAGTGAGAAGTTTTAGATCTTGTTGGCATCAGATAGCTTGTATTCTCATACTTGCTTTTTTTGTGAAGAATAGAACTAGCTTTTACTTATCCGAGATAGGTAGATATTAATTGAAGTTAGCCTCTTTGGAGGCTTTTTTTTTTTTTTTAATGCAAACTACTGAACAGCATTGAGTAACTTGTGGATTAAGATTGCATATATTTTTGTATATTTCTCTTTTCTTCTACATATGAACTGATAAAATTATGGTCATGCCCCAGCATCTCCACTCCAGAAAGGTTCCTCCTATTCCTTTCATATTTTTGGCTTCATTTTTTTTATTCTGTCCTGTCACAGAACAGAAATGGAAAAAAAAGACGACATCTTTGGGTTTCCAAGGAAACTTTAAAATAAGAGAGAACTGTGGGATATGTTCCAATAATATTCTACCTACTGAGCAAATAAGAAATGAGAAGAGAGACGCTTTATAGGCATTCCATTAACTTCAGAAATATCTTAAAATACAGAAAAAAGTACACAGTCTCTGATGTTTAGACCCATTGGGCTATGGGCTACTTCCCCCAGAATGAAGCAGGAGTTTCATCTGACACTTTCAAAGCCGCTAATCAAACTAAATATAACTGGAAAATATGTAAGGAGAAGACCTGCCTTGTCAAATCTCAGGCAGTACGAAGAAAGATCTTCCACATCTCTTCCACAGAGCTTTAAATTTCTCTCTGGTTTACCTTTCACTTTTAGTAGGCTATTAAAAAGACATAATAAACAGGCTAATCTAAAAAGCACTTCAATGTGACTTTAAAAATTACAGTAACTTTTTTTAAATCAAAATTTTCATTTGAAAATGCCTTTTTAGTCTTTTTGAAAAAATATACATTATGCATGGACTTGCAGCAAATTACTTGTCAAAAAACCAATATGATAGGATTTTTAGGCTTATTTCGTTCAGGAAGCCCGAGCATTTTTATTGTGGGAAAGGTCATTTTCCTTAACCTTTTAAACATAACCTTATCCCTAAGAGCCTTTGCTGACTGGGAGCTGACAACCGCTTCATGTATGCTCACTGTTGATTGGCAGCTGATACCAGCTTCATGTATACTCACCGCTGCCCACCTGTTAAAACAAATATCCAGTGCATATTGAGTATATATTTTGCTACAGGAGGAGTAAAGCATATTGCTATAGGTGAACAAAATCAAATTCCCAAGTCTGTAAATCAAGAGTTCATTTTGGAAATACATAACACACTGGAAGTTACAGCGCTACAAACAGGAAATAAAAGGGAGAGATGCTGTGAGATTTAACACTATACCATATGTCCTCCACTATTTTGTGCATCCACTTGAACATACACTCCTTAAGCACAGACTCTAGAAGTCTGAGGCCCTCCTGCAAAAGACTGGAGTTGTGGCACATTTTATTTACTGTCTCTGGCCTTTTTACAGCTCTGTCCCTCACATTCTTTAGCTTCCCCCAGTCAAATATGATGTATTTATTCTTGGACCTGAAGAAATTTGAAGCACTGCAGGGGTAAGTAATTTAAGGTCTGACTATGAAACTGTGAGGTCTGTGCAGTTTTGCCACACATTTCAGTGAAAACAGCACTGAGCTCTTGGCCACAAGGACAAAATAGTCCAGGACTAGTTGCATTAAACAGAAGAGCATGATGTCTGCCTACTTTGCTCAGGAAAGACATAAAAAGAAATTAAAGAAAAAACCTACTGAAAATAAAACCTACCTATGGAAAGAAGAAAATCTTTTATAAAAATAGTAGTAAAA
Organism: Numida meleagris; assembly: GCF_002078875.1. Classification (NCBI taxonomy): domain Eukaryota; kingdom Metazoa; phylum Chordata; class Aves; order Galliformes; family Numididae; genus Numida; species Numida meleagris. The sequence goes on from NC_034412.1 coordinate 49,364,526, forward strand.
AGCTGAAAAAGATTTATTTTCTTTTATTCAAGGAATAACTAACTATTTCAAAGGACATGGAGTTCCTCCAAACATGCACCCAAAATGAATGAGAAGAGTTTTCTATACTCTTTTGACCAAGGGGATCAAATAAACTAGCTAATATATGTACACTGGACTTAAAAAGTGCTCATTTATGGTTGCTTACACATTTACTTAACTGAAGAAGATCTTTAATTGCCTAGGAAATAATAATGCAATAAAGGTGAAAGGCTAAAACAAGCAATTTAACTAGTTTGGAAACTTAAATTACATTAACAAAAAATCTACTGTCCCTCTTGCTAAGAATTTTTTCGTAAAAATGTCATTATCAACTAATTTTAAAACTCTTCTACTCAAATGTTTGTTCATTTTAACTATGCAGAACAAGAACCAAGTCAGACAGGGATGGTTCATGAGAAAACAAGGAAAACAGTATTGAGAAGACCAAGACTTGTTAGCACCATATACTTCCACTTCTGTCTGAAATACATGCAGAGCATAAAGTGGCATTGCACTAGATCATGACTCAATGTTCAACCACCTTCAGTTTTAAAAATTTATAAATATCTTTCCAGCCTCCATTTTCAGCTACTTTGAGTTGGAGCTTACCTCCTTATTTCTCCAGTGTGCCATTTCATTACAAACGTATGTAATCTGAAATACTTAAAAGCCCCTCTGAAATCCCAAAGTAGTTTCAGGTTTTTTTTAATATATAAACAGGGTTCTAATATGTATTTTTTTTTTATGCTACAGCTGAAACAACTGCAGCCCCAAGCGTGAAGTGTTTGCAATACAGCGTGAATTAGCTCTTCAGTAAAAGCAAGTGATATTGAAGAGCTGTTAGGGATGGGAAGCACAGGAGTTGTGAGGGTGACAAGAGCTGCATGCTCTGTAAGGTCCTGATGTGCAACATTACCACACTGGAGTTACCAGGGAATTTGAACAGATGAGACTTATGCAAAAGATATGAGGGAGCCAGGCTCCCTGCATCAGTAGGAATGATGCTACAAGCCGCTGCTACTGTAACCAGCACTATGACTACTGACATGAGAAAACTAATTATGGCAATTCCTACCTCAATCCATTAAAAGGAAATAAAAAAACCTTCCTAACTACAGAAAATGGTACGCCCCTCAGATGAGGCTTTTATGATGAAATTAGCTGCGCCCATCAAGATAACAGTTATCACAATATAACAATCCTCACTTGCAGTTATCAGCAACACCATTGTAGCAAATGAACATGGAGCCGATGGAACAGCGAGGCTAAGAAAGCTAGTTTCTTGCAGATGTGAGACTTTCATTGATGACTTGGACACGGGAAAGATTTAAATCTCCATTCAATTATAGAACTCCTTCCTTTTCCCTTTGCAGCCCTTCTCTAGCAATGGATTTTAGTGGTAATATTCAGTCTTCACCTTCAACTGCAGAAATCAGTTAATTAGATCAACCATGAACTTGTGGATGTTTAAATCAGTTTCCTCAGTACTTGAACTACTTTTAGGAAAATGAATTCAATTATCGCTGATCTCTTTTGAATGTTGGATGCCTTGTTTAAACTAACTTATAAAGATCAAGATAAAATGACAGTTCTTTCTACTCTGGGCCTTCCTGGCTAAATCAAAACAGCCAATTTACAGTGTAAATGCTAATAATAAATAGAAAGTGCTAGCAATTTATATTCCATTTGAGAAGTTTAGAATCTTCCATGCATTTGAGAAAAGCTACTAAAGCAATGATGAACAGCTCTGCTTATTCTCATCTTTATTTGCCAGTGGAGATTCCTTACTTTATGGAGAGAGAAGCATCTGCACTATGCAGTATAAAAGCATTTCTCACACATTTCTAGTTGTTTAAATGAGAACAAAACTGGTTCAAGAGTCAAAATAACAAAATAATTTTCATGATTTGAAATAGAGAAGCATTTTATCAATTATGTTTTTGAAAGCTCCAACTAATTTCACATTACTTTCTTTCACAGTCCTAGATATATTGGTGAGACAGAGAAGAAATCCTCTTCAGTAAGAGGCAAAGGAATTTCTCTCCTCACTTGAGATTCTTACGTAGGTATAGACTCCAAATTTATTTCACTTAAGTAAAAATCATACACAGCTCCAGTTGCTTTAAACATCACTGTTGTTAACTATGCAGTCAGATAGAGTCCTTCCTGTGGTGACTATAAATAAAGCTGGCTGGCACAGGTTATTTTTACTTAACTGGTGATTTAGCAGATATCTTTAAGTATATCAAGACCATGCCACTACAAACATTGAAGAGGAAACTCTTTAATCCCAACTTTGACTCGCTGGAAAGTTATTTCAAGATAAAACTGAAAACAACCATATATTGAAGTAAATAAAATTTTCAAGACACCTACAGAGGATGAGGCTACATCATGCCTCCTTGAGAACGTATTATAGCATGACTGTAACAGCTATAAGTGATAATGGCATTACATAGTATTACTATTACAATACTTCTAATACTAGCACTAATTACTATACTACAGAGTAGTATATTATATCATCCTTATATCTCACTCTAAAAAGGCTTAAACTATTGAGAGTAAATTTTTATTTGTTTTTAAGCCAACAAAGCTGTGATTTAATCTACAAAGATAATGCCCTTTAAAGAAAGGCATCTTGAAGTGAAATAAGAGCATGTTCAGAAATTCAGTGACTGCACAGGAGACCAGTCGCATTAATTTTTTTCCTTCCATTCACTGATTTGTCACAAATAGCTCAGGCTGCCCCAAACCCAGAAGAATCTGCAGACTTTGTTTTTAGCTTGGAAAAACAAACTGCTCAGCATTCTCTATGCTTCTCAACAAAACCACCTCAAAAGCACTTATTGTAACGAGCACAGAAAGACACAAATTGATGGCTTACAGATTGCCTCTGACCCCTTTCTTGGGTCAGTAAGTGAAGGTAGTTCTCCCTTTCAGTTCCCTAGCCCCTCTCTAACTGTTCAGGGGCAGCACAGACAGATGGACAGACAGGGGCCGATGGCACAGCCCACATCAGCACATGCGTGGAGGGACACACTGTGACCCAGTTCCCGCAGGGCAGCTGCCATGACAAGAGGCTAGACTCTTACCAACAGCAAGCCCTAATGCTTCCTAATCCCCTGCGTGTCTGGGGCTTTATGGAAGGAACCTCTGCCACCGTCATCCACATTCATTATTGTGTTCTTATCTTTTAACTGCACTCACACATCTAATTCAATATACACTTTTTTATTATGTTCTTGGCCAGAATTGTCCAGATTAGCACATGAGCGTTCCTTCCAGCTACAAGGAGGTAATGCTCAGTTAGAATACATTTGTTCAGACAGGCATTGTAGGAGCAATTCATTGAAAAAGCTGACTTCAGCAATATAGTTATGTCATGCATTTATATTTAAAAACACCAAACAGGTTAGTTACAGGTTTCCCAGGCACCTTTATGAACACATTAATATAGGCATGGTCAAGCTTTAATGCTTCCCCCTTCCACATCCTAGTTTCCTTCTGTTATTTCTATTCTCTGAAAATAGATTACTGATTTAAATAACTTACTTCAAAAGACTGGCTACCATCAAGAGAACAAAATTACCAAATTTGAACATGCATGTATATGCACTATTATATCTAATGTATGCTTACCTATGTTCTTTAGTTTTAGTCCTGTGACTTTAAATGAAAGTCTCATTTCAAGGCATTTGTAACCAGTTAACAAATGGAATTATTTGAGGAGCCATGCAGAGAGCAAAACAGAGCTGCAGCATTCTTCAGTATGATGTAGAGCATGCTTTTTTTTTTTTTTTGAGTGGGGTTTTCTTCACAACTTGAAATTCATTTTTCCCAAAACCTGAAACACTTTTTGTGGTGTGTGTGTTTTTCTTTCTTTTTTTAAGTTTAAAAGTTTACATAGATGGTGAACCACTCACATCTCTTTCACTTCCAGTCACCTGTCCTGTGCACATTCCTTCTGTCTCGTGCTACTGAGCACTCAGCCCTTCCTCTGGGCTCCTCTAATTCCCCCCTTTTTTTTTTCCAGAATCTGGCATATCTTCAAAGAACTGCCTGGGCATATGCAACTGTGCCATGCAAAAGTAAGACATCGGCTCTACTTTGTTTCCCAGGAGGATTATTTTAGTCTATAATCTTGCCTTGTTCCCCGTACCACTCATTCATCTCCGTGTTTGCTATTTAAGATGTCAGAAAGTTGTTACAATGTTTTGTAAAAAATATATATTATTAATGGTTTACACAGTATATTTTTAATCAGTCTCTCATTCTTCACAAGTGCTACACGCCAGCAAAACAGATACATACCTATCTTCATTTCCACTCTTTTCCACTCTTCTCTACACTCAATTTCTTTTAGAATTAGGGATTTCTGTCATTATGTCAGTATTTGCTACGGTAAAACACTGAGTTTATTTTGTCACTTTTCTAAATATATTTTTATTTTCTAATTATTAGGGATTAAACTGTTTGTGTAGGATGTCCTTCTAGGCTGAAATCTTCAAATTTTCAGGCAAAAAAACTCCTGCTTTTCCAAAGAGTGAAATTAAAGGTAAGAATATTAATTTGCCCTCAGGGGTGGGAAACCTAGCAAGCCTTTCTTTGGACAGCTTTATGATCTCCTTTAGACTTTACAGGAGGGACTTGAAAATAGCAAGAGGACAGATTTTATGTCAGTATTGTGCTCTTTGAAATGTTTCTAGAAAGCTCCTCAGAACCGGGCCGTAAAATTCGTGGCGTACACATACACACATGCATACTCAGCATTCTTGCTGTGTCTGTGCGGGAAATACTGTCAAGAGTCCAGTCTGCGCCAGCTGGAGCACAGCACGGTTTCTCCTGCATCTCTGTAAAAGTGGACATTGGAAGAATTATCCTGAGCCATCACATTCAAAGCCCTGGTAAAGAAGGAATATCTGCTGTTTATAAAAAAAAGTCACCATGATCTCCAGTTCTCAGAAGCCGTATCTGCTGTCCTTGACTGCAGGACATGTTAAGCTTTCACTTTTTCCCCCAGGATTACATGCTTTTCTTCTGCCACTGTCTAAAAGCAGGCAGCTTGGTATCTTCTCAGCATATCTCTAATGGAGACCTAGAGAACAGTTGGGGATTTTTATTTTTTTTTTTTTTTTTGCCTCCATGGAAACCAAGCTTCACAAATTTTACTTGGCATCATTGCCTACAGGAGCATTTGGGAGCAGAATTAAGTACTACTGCAGCTTTCTCCCTACTTCTCAAACTACCTCTATAAAGAAGAACAAAACTCTTCTGTTTACTTACACTGCTAGGAAGCATTTTCCTGATCCCTATGCAATTCTGGCCCTTCTTCCTAGTAAGCAGTACAGCGAAAACTCCCAGCAGGTCTCAGTCCAATGCCTCCCATCCCCATGAGAAACAGCAGCAAAATACATTCACCGAACAAATGCTTCCTGACACTGTGCTGCATTTCCCTAAGCCAAAGGCTGGGGGCAGTAAAAATGAGATGCTTCGTTCTTTTGTACTAGAGAAACACTTTGTGACTGATTACACATGCTGCACTCAGATTTCGGCAAGTATCTCCAAAAAAACCAGTTTTATCATTAGACTATATTTGAGAATTACTGTTCAAAGCAATGTTTTCGCAAAAATTCCAGTGCACATCCTATGTATCGCAGCAAGGTAACTGGTGATCCAGGGCCAAGAGTTCATGGGAACCCTTCATCTAGCAGCAGTCAGCATTTTCTCTCTCTCTTTTGTTGTTGCCTGGGGGAAATGCTGAAGTCCACAAGGCTTCCTCTCCAGCTAAAGTCGTAGTGCCAACACCGCCCCTGACACCACTCTGCACAGATTCAGTGTAACCACTACATGAACACCTTCCAGCAGAAGAGTGATTCCGGTTTCTTGTTTTGATAGCAAGATAGCAGGAGTAAGATATCATGCAGTTATCATATCACATTCTCTAGATATAGAATAAAAGACTCCCAGCTTAATGGCTCCCTTTTGCACTAAACACTCCTGTCCCATCTATACACTGTATTTGGCAGCCACTGGAAACTCCAGCAGCTCACACCCTCATGGTAACATCATCCAGCCCTGGCAGTCTCTGATCTGTCAAACATAAGGCTCCTGCAAGCACTGAAGGTCTGATACAATGACCTACTTTAGTATACATAGTATCTATCTACCCACCGCATTTTACAACTCCCCTAAACACACAGCCCCTGAGCTCCTATTCTGAACAGTTCTGTTATTACCTACTTCACAAACAAAAAAAGTCTATGGCTCAACGAAAGGAACAACTGAAGGACAGCTCTCACTCAAGCAGCAGCTGTTGCAGGGTCACAAGCTTTACTGTTGTAAACTAATTATCTCTGTAAGACTATATTAATTGCCCTGAGCTACAAAGCCAGGAAAATTGCGCCCCATATGCCAGGTCCCCAAAGTGGATGCCGAACACTTAATTTTTTCGTTGAAATAGAAGGAAATGATTGCTTGTTTTCCTTCATTTTCTCATTCCTGAATCTTCACAATGCATCCACTTTACGTTTTCAATTTGTTTTCTGTATTGATGACATTAAGACTGATCTTTGCATTTAATCCCTATTACACAGTGCCTGGAAATTTTGTAAGCTTAAGAAGACATGCCATAAAACTCCAGGCATCAGCTACCTTGTGCACTGCATAGCTGCTCAAAGATTTTTCATGATGACAGCCTTATTCACTGTTGTTTCCTTTCTCTCAAGCAGTAATTAATAATGGCAATCATTTCTTTCTTCCAGATTAGCTCATCCCTAGACCTTCGCTCTGCTGAACAGTGCAGCATGGGAAAGCTGCAATCACATTCCATTTTCCTCTCTCCTAATTTCACTTGGCAAGGAATATCAACATTCAAAACCAACCTTCAACTTTGCTTCACCCATGCTGCTAGTACAGTAACAATAGTTACATTACAGCTAGTACCACCTAATGTAATATAGGCTGTAACTCCAAGAGATGCATCACCAAATAATTTTTCTTACCAGTGAGACAACGAACAATATTCCCTTCAGTGAAAAAAGTAAAACAGAAATCCAGGTCATAGCATATAATAAACACAGAATCACAAATTCACAAAATTGTAGGGGTTGGAAGAGACCTCTAGAGATAGAGTCTAACCTCACTGCTAAAGCAGGTTCCCTACAGCAGGTTGCATAGGTAAGCATCCAGACAGGTCTCGAATATCTCCAGAGAAAGAGACTCCACAACCTCTCTGGGCAGCCTGTTCCAGTGCTCTGTCACTCACACAGTAAAGAAGTTCTTCCTTGCTTTAGTATGGAACTTCCTGTGTTCCATTTTCTGCCCCTTGCCATTTGCTCTACTGCTGCACTCCACTGAAAAGAGTCTGCTCCCATTGACTTGACTCCTGCACTTGAGATATTTATAAACAGTTATGAGATTCCCTCCTCAGCCCACTCCTCCCTAGACTGAACAGTCCCAGGTCTCTCAGCCTTTCCTCATACAGGAGATGCTCCAGGCCCTTTACTATCTTTGTTGCCCTCCTCTGGACTCTTTCCAGGAGATCCCTATTCTTTTTGAACTGGGGAGCGCAGAACCGGACACAGTATTCTAAATGTGGCCTCACCAGGGTAGAGTAGAGGGGGAAGATCACCTCCCTCAACCTGCTAGCCATGCATTTTTTAATGCGCCCCAGGATACCATTCACCTTCTTGGCCACAAGGGCACACTGTTGGCTCATGGCCAACCTGCCATCCACCAGGACCCCTAGGTCTTCCTCTGCAGGTCCTAACCTTGAATGCTTCCAGGGATGGGGCATCCACAACCTCACTGTACTGATGCATGTGGTTATTCCTCCCCAGGTGCAAGATTCTACACTTGCTCTTACTGAACTTCATCTGGTTCCTCTCTGCTCAGCTCTCCCAGCCTGTTCCAGTACGGCAGCACAGCCTTCCATTGCGTCAACCACTCCTCCCAGCTTCATATCATCAGCAAACTCACTGAGAGTGGACTCTATCCTTTCATCCAAGTTGTTGATGAAGATGCTGAACAAGATCAGACCCAGCACTGACCACTGGGGAACACCACTATTTACAGGCCTCTGTACATTACTTAAAATGGTTAAGAAATGGCAACTAGCTTAGTGTGAATTAAAAGGAGAACATCAACATGACCCTTGACACAAAAGGCTTAAAATCTGTCACAGAAAAAGTAATAGGATTCAGTGGATGAAAAATTTACAAAAGAACAATACCATTTTCTATCTAGGCCCATTTCTGAAAGCTGAACGGCCTCAGAAAATACTTGTTTTACTTGCAATCTTTTACTGGTAAATATTATTTGAATCTACTAAACCACAATGTCTTCGCGTTAATAGAGATTAACAAGGTCTCACATGTTAAAAACGAAACCATTTAAAATTATAGGACATAACACAAAAAGAATTTTTTTTTGCCTTCCATTTCTCTCACAGCAGATATATATTAGCAACTACACTTTCTACTTTGAACAGTGGCTGCTTCTCCTTTGGCCTCCCAATTAAGTATCAATCCTTGTTGCCTCTCACCACACACAGCCTCTGTCTTCGTCATTTTCCATCCTTCGCCCTTGCATCCCCATCAGCTGCTTACTCTGTGACCTCCAGACCACTCATTAGGAGCTCCAGCTAATCAAGCCACAGTGCCTCAATCCTAAAGAACTCAACTTTAAACTCACTTCCCAGTAAAGTGAGCAAAGCTGCAACTTTCTAGAAAGCACCAGCCTTCAGAGATCAGAAATGAGGAGATTCAAGCACATCTACACCACACCTGTATTGGAGCCCTGTAAAATACAGTAACTTTCATGGATGGTGTCCTTAGCTTCCTAAAAGCTGTCTGAGGAAATTGAGGGGATGGGAAGAAGGATAGGGTCCCTGCCTAGCTTTGCTACAGCCAAGAAAATTTATTTCATGAAAATATATTACAGAAATCATTGGTTGGAAGACAGAAGATGAATGATAAAACAGTCATGACTCCCCACTCATCCAGTGTATCCAGGTGAAAGACTGCAGGGCCACACATTACATTTCTCCTCAGAGCACCTTTTGCTTCTTCATCTGCCTCTGTTCAGGACCCACAAAAGCATTACTGCTTTTTATGACTAAACTAATCTACTGTATCTGTACAGCCTCTGTCAGCAATATATCCCTCTCTCAGGAACAGCAGTGTTTACTTGTGGACAAATAACAGTTTTCTATGTGTGTCACAATGTAAATAATGCACTACTTACATACACAAAAATGAATTTTAAAAAAGAATAGAACTTTCAGCCTGCCCAAGAAACTGCTATAAGATCAGACAGAATTTAAGATAATTGTATTTTTCCAAAAATCTTGAATTGCTAATTGCAAGTCCAAAGGTTTGTATCAAGTTAATACAAGGAGGGAAATAAATATTGAGGGAGAATAAATCAACCATATACATACATACTTGGGAATGGAAGAAGGAAAGTGGAAATATCATATTCCCATCACGCTCCCTTTCATATTTCTAGCATCAAATACTTAGTTGTACAGCATTTCAGGCTACTGACATTTAAATTTTATTGTCATTTATGCATATTCAAACACTTCTTTAGATCCTTCAAGGATATGTTTATGCTATCTCGATATTTTAAGATGTTGAATACATAGCAAAAAAAAAAAAGTATTTTTAAGAAAGAAGCTAACTTTGTGGAGCTACTTTTTTTTTTCCCCACAGGAAAAAGTCATGTAAGTTTTCCCCCAAATTATTAGTATTCATATTTGTATGTAACATGTATAACAAACGGTTGTGAACGGCACTCCACTGCTGAAAGTCATCTAGCATGATGCTAATACCTTGTGGTTTTACTGTTTGTAAGCAAAGAGCCATCCCAAATTCACAGCAACAACACCTCCCTTTTACTTGCTTTTGGTAGTCTGCCTTTGAGTCATTGCAATTTCTTCACATATTCTGGTGATGTGCAGGATTTAAACAAGCTTGATCCTTCCACTGTCACCAGGATACTAATTCAAACAGATCATCCTGATTGTGATTGGATCAACTTTCAGATAAACACCGTGACCAGTGACAAATGCACTGATATATTATGACTAGTCTATATTTTGATATTGGATTATAATAAAAACTCTGCCATTTAGCTTTGTTTGTTTTTGAAACGAATGCTTTTGGACTAAGTAAAAATACAAAGAAAACTTGCAGTCCTCATGAAACAGCAGAAAGAGAGAAAATCTAACACCTATGATGGAGACATCACTTTCCTTTGACACTTGAAGACGGTTAACTGGTAGCATCAGAAATAAAGTCATTTAGCCATTTCATTATTTTTTCCCCACAAAATATGCGCTTTTAAAAAGCTCTTTTTATTTGTTAAAATGAAAATACTCTAAAAGCATTAAGAAACAACAACTTGTGACAGGACTCAGACACAGTGTGAAGCCATATTTCATCATAGATGTGGCACAGATTGGTGATTTACTGGACTGATTTCTTAGCATTATCATTAATATTCTCTAGTGACCTTCTCCTGCTCTTAAAATTCTTGGTTCGATGTTGAAGATCCAGTTCTATACTCTTTTCCTCAAGCCTCATACTAGAGAGCCCTATTTCAGAGACCTTCATGCCCTTTATTCTGTTTCCTTGAACAAAACCTTCCTTTTTTATATACACATTGGGAGGTGGATAATTGTTTGACACTGTATTCAGTCATGTTTGTTGTGGGTAGTCAGACCCCATGGAAGATGGAATTGTTTGCCACTGTTATTCAGCATGTTAGCTGCAAAGGCTAGGTCCATCATGTGCTTTGACTCTAAAACTAAAATGAAACAAAACCCTGAAGGCTACTCTTATTTATCACAACTAAACAAGAGAAACAGCATTTCAAGTTATCTGGAAGCATGCAAATGAAAAATGAGAATAGTGCATACGTATGTCAACAGCACTGTCAAAACCTCCAGGTAACATGCATCCTATTGATGGAATAGGACAAGTATGTAAATTTGAGAATTTTTCCTTTGAAATCATGAAGTCTGAAATGCAACTGCCACAATTTTCTTCATATCTAATGAGTTCAGTAATTTAGACTGGAAACAACTAGAGAAGATGCTCAGTATCTCCTTCTGTGTGGGCAGTACACCAAGTGGATTTATCTGCTTCCTTTGAATACAAAAACAGTCTTCTGAGGATATTTCTAATAAGGGTTAGGTAACCTAATCTCAGTCTGAAGTTCTCTATATATTTAGGGTTACATTCTATCACGTGCTGTCAAAAACACCATTGGATGAAAATACTGTGATCATCTTTCTGAAAGGGAAATATTCTGAAGAAAATTAGGGTTTTTTTTGAACAAACAAGCAAGTGAAGATAGGCCAATTAGTCACTGCTGGGCATCAGTTCCATAAAATGAGTACAAAGGCACATTGATCCCTAGTAGAATAATATTTGTGCTGGACTTTCCATATCACATGTTTATTATCATTAAGACATTGAGTTCTACTGAGAGACTGAAGTTACAGCTTCCTGAACTGTTCCTTCCTTTAGCACAGCAAGCAGACATCTACCATACGTACATCACACCACTCTTCCTTAGACTGTCACTGCTAAAAATCAAAGGTCTGTCACTCTTAATTTTAACAACACATATGCCATATCCATAATGACTTCAACTCCCTTAGCATTATTCATTTAAATGGAATAAAACTCTAAAATGGAAGACTCAATATACAAACTACACTTTACTTCAGATTTAGTAGCAGAAAGCACTACTTGATGGCTGAAATTATTATTATTTTTTTTAACAAATGAGTAAGTATTCCCTTGCATTCTGTATTTTCCTGCAGCATCTACAGGTCTTAGTTAAAATAAGACCCTCACTGAAGTAGTATAAGTACTACAACCTACTAAAGCCATAAAACAGTCATAACATAGGTGGAAGAAATTAAAAATTGTCCTACATGGTTTTTGACAGGTGGGAAATTAAGGCACAGTAAGAGCTTTCAAAGGCACAATTTGGTAGTAATTTCTGTAGGTCAGATTGAATAGTGCAAAAGATAGATGTCTATGTTATATATTTCATATCTTGATCCAGAATTTTAAGGAAATTGTAGTAATTTTCAGAAAGCATTATCTCTAAAACAGTAATTCTTAAATTACTGCTTGATAGCTTACTTTTTAATCCAATAATAAATGTTTTGATATCCTCACTATGATTTCATTCACAAGTATTATCAAGCACCGTGAAAACTGTTGCTGTGATGCTTTCCCATTTTTAATGGTTTACTCTTAATGAGAATTCACTTTGGATGAAGGTCCAATTCTTATACCTACTGAAGCTGCATACAACTGGAACTACCTGGTAGAAGGTCATCTATGGGATTTTTACTTTGATTTTTTTTTAAAGCTATTTGTAAAAAAATGCAATAGTGGGCATTTTGCAAAAACTACTGCAATAAAACAATTGTTTTTAGAACCAGTTTATCCAGCAATTACTCTAGCATTCTTACAAACTATGCAGCCTGTTTATTATAAAATGTATCTAATCTGCCTTACAAGCTTGCTTTCACCCATATTTTTATACCTCTGCAGGAAATTCATAACTAGTTGCACAAACTGAAAACTGTCATCTCAGTACCACATGAGTTTTAGCTGCACCTTCCACCTCTCATCTACAAAAAAGTTAGGTCTCTAAGAATGTAATGGATATTGAACATAAATAATCCAACTTCTTTCATCGTACGCTGTAATTACAATTGCAAACATTCTGATTTAACTATCCACCTTACTATCTCACGTACAACAAATAGCTGAATAAAATAATGTTGCTCTATGAGGAGTAAAAGCTGAATGAGCTATGATTTGGCTGTATCCTTTTCAAAAGTCTTGAAAATCCTTATAACTGTGTGACTTTTTTTGTAAGTTTGTTTTTCTCAAATCCCATTAAGAGAACTCTAAAATAGCACAGTATTGTTGCTCACTTAACACCACCTGCAGCTCCAATTCAAGTCATAAGATAGCAATTGGGAGATTTTGCCAGAGGCTAATTGTATTAATAGATAAGACAAAGATTGTGTACTTAATACAAAATCATTAATATACACAGCATCCCCAGTCTTCTGTCTTAATAACATATGATGTTTTTGAGCTGGACAAAATTAGACTTTTTGATAGCAACAAATCATTCAGGTAAAGCACATCAGCTGTAGTCCTCAGTGCACTAACTGTGCCAAAGAGGTTGCCACAATTCAGAAGACAGGCTTATTATAAATGAAGAATGAAAATAAAGAACAATTAAGCAGCCAGAATGATGCTGTAAGTGTAAAGAAACAGCTGCTAAATCTTGATTGAACCAATGCTGGGAACACAGAGCCTAAAAGATGTCATTGGCATTCCAGGCCCACACAGTGCATTTTGTCCTTACAAGCAAGTGGTGTGAATTTCATTCATTTTTAAGCTGGGCAGTTCACTTGCACAGAAAGATAAGAATAGAATGGAGGTAAGCCAAAAGAGTGTTTTACTACCAGACAGTTCAGGAGAAATGAAAGTATAGATTATAGCAACAAAATAAACAAAGCCCATATTGCTACACTATCCAGTTACTGAGGATTCTATGAAGTATCATTTCAAGTTATTTTTCCCCTGTATTTGTCCTTCAAAAAAGAATAAGAAGGAAATCGCAGAGAACATTTTAAACAAACTGTCCTCATTTATTATATATTCCAGTATGAAAAATAGCTCCAGAACTGCACACTGTTAAGAGTTTTTATTAGCAATATGGTTATCAGTACTTTAATATTCATACTTTTTAAAATTTATTTATTTCCCTGCACTACTAAATAATAAGCAAGATTTGCTGACTATATCTGCAAACTAGGTAACTGAGAAATGCAGCTTTTATTATAACATTCCCATTGTAAAGGTAGGAAGGCCCAGTCGATACCAGCTCCAAACACATACTACACAACCCCCTTTACATATATATACATATATATATATAAGCCCAGTTCTGCCATTGTTGAACACCTTAGATTTACAGTGGCTTTGTTGGAATGTACAAGAAATACAGGACTGGACAAAATTGATGTGGGCATTTTATTAATAAATGCCTATATTTTATAAACTATAATCCTAGAACTATACATTGATAGGAGTATTTGTCAAGCACTATGTCACAGAGAAATCTAGTTTCAAACAAATGCAGCTTTTGGAATGAGAGCACCCTGAATTAGTCATCTCCATTAAAACTATGAAGTAGAATTGCCTAGCAACCAAGAAAATTAATTCAGAGACTAAAATAAACACTGGGACACTGACGGAGCAACTGCTGTTCTACCCATAAAGGCATTCAGAAAACAGAATAGTGTTTCCTCAATTTTTATTAACAAAGGAAAAATAAATAATTTCAGAAAGCTAGCCATAATGGACAAAGAATAAAGACAGTCAAAGTAATCGAGTAAGCTAATGAAAATAGACCTCTTTTTATATAATGTCACTAAAATGAAAATAGATGGTACGGTTTTCTTTCTCATATTCTGACAATAATGAACAAATTAACATGAAGGTTTCTAAGATACTTTCCCTCTTGAAAAGAGTAAGTTTGTTTCTTTACATTCATCCCATACAAGTATTCTTTATTTTTCCTCCTGCTAGCTGAATTTACTGCAGAATTTATGACCATGCCCACCTGAAAGAGCTCTGCAGCATGATTACACAGTACTAGATCTAAACAAATTACTACTAGTCACATTTTTGAAGGAAAGATTTTGAATTATGCAGTTTATCATACTGAGGTTGTTATGGGAAAAAAAAAAACAAATTAAGGACAGTAAAGATGACTGTAATAATTTGGTTTAGTGACTGCTACTTTTATAATTCTTATGAACACCTGGACCTCTGTGTAATTCATTGTCCTGGAAGGTCTACAAAATCCTAGTAAAATCATCCCTTTAGAAGGGAACAACAACATTCTGTAGCAACACTGAATTACAAGAATTATTACAGATCAGCCATTCCTGAGTGGCAGTACTTTCAAAGCTCTCATAGCAGCCTGTCGTGCCAGTTCAAAGTACCGAGTTTGTAGACACTCAAAAAAGACCAGGAATTACGAAGGCAAGAACAACCCAAAGAGAAAACTGAGATCCCAGAGAACACAACAAGATTTAGCAACTGCAGCAACTACATCAAATTTAACTGACTCTATGTTAAAAGGTTATAAAAACAAACCTATATGAGAAATAAATCAAGGCAGACAAGTTGGAGTAACTGTGCATTAGAAGATAACTCCACAAGTACAGACATAATGGGACTTCTCCATCAGGGAAGAATAGTCTATTTCACCACTTTGTATGCGTATAGTATTTGCAAAGTATGTCAAGAGATAGCTGCAGCAACTTGAAATCATCTTCAAATCTCCATATTCCACTCATATTCAGGAAATGTAGAGGTGCTTGAGATAGATTCCAAAAGTAGTAAGGTTGCCAATAAATGTATAAGTAATTATGTTTTCATCTCACATGGGATGTGACAGGTAATAGAAAGATATCTGCTTGAAGCAGAGGCAGTGCAGATGGTATGGGCCATATGTAACAGACCAGAACAATGAAAAATATTAACAGCAAAGAACTCCCATGTGCAAACACATCCACAGGGCTGATAAAGGATCCCAAATGTACATAACAGGTTCCCCCGTGTCTTAAATATTTAATGACTGTGGCAGATGGGTTGGGCAAAAAACATATATTGTCTGAACCAATAGCATAAACACAGCTGACCTGAAAGGCCTAATCTCCACGAGGTTATAATTACTCCAGTGTTTTCACAAGTGAACACTGTTCATAAACCTAGAATAACTTTGAAAGATTGCATCTTTGACAAATTATAGCCTCCATATGCTGTTGAACAACTGTAATAAATTTGCTTTTATTTTCTGGCCCTTGCACCATATGCTATGGGTGTGACTGTAGTATACATATTTTAGTACACTCTTAGGTTAGCCACAGTTAGAAGCATCTTTTTTGATTAATTTTATCTGTGTAATTGAACAGTGCTATAAAACTGGAATTTATTCCTGCTAATGCTACTAATGGCAGAATATTGTATCCTTTTCTTTATTAATAAATAGCACAGTTTAGTATGGCAAGAAAAAGTCTCACAAACAAACATTCATTTTCTGTGTTCACATCAGACACAGAGTCCAGTAGTCATAGACAACCACATAATAGGCATTCCACTCAGAAGGCTTTAAATCAAAGATCTACACTACACTTCACAACAAAACACAGGTAACTAACCAGCGCTCTCCATCAGATCTGCATTAAAAGGCTAAAAATCTCACCTATAGTTCATTAAAGGATGATAATAAGAAGGATAACACCAATGTTGTACATCCTTGCACTTTTATGAAATTAAACTCCTCGATAATCTTAGAAAGCATACCATGCCCATGTTACAGGGGAAAGGTAAAAAGAAGGTCACTTATAGCCTGCCTTGGGGAAAATTCCTTCTGCATGCTAAGTTTGATGATCAGCTTTGCTTAAGCGTGTGAATGAAACACACTAGCAAAATCTCAGTATCGCTACTACAAGGCCCAGTTTACCCTGCCCTATATAAAACATAACCACAAAGGAAAAACTCAAATGAAAATCACAGCAGCAAGAGAAAAAGAACAGTATTTCCTGAAAATAGAATCTGTAGACTTCAAAGCATATTAATTTACTGCAATATCATGTAAACAAAAAATCTCACAGACTCCATTCAACCCTCCTTCCAGTCTCCAGTCAGATCCCATTTAATTGCATCATCAAGTCCTCTCACAGACTTCCTGCCCAAAACCTGACAATAAATTACCCCATTGCAATGTTAAGTTCTAATCTTAAAGCCTGTGCAAATGCTTCATTTTTGTACAAATTAATAATCTGCATAAAACCTGTAGGATTACTGACAGTGCATGACAGCAAAGACACTCATGTAAGTGTTCTCAGGATCAGAGCCCTGGTTACTGATTTTCCAAATACTGAAGTTAAATAGGTCTAAGTACTTCAGTGGCATTATGTTACACTAAAATCAATGGCAACATATGAATTTACAAGCAAATGCTACTTATTTTTACAATTGGTGGGTAGTGTGAATGAAAGAGGTCCTTAATACTTGGTCAATTAGTCTTCCAGCAAAGGGAAGCATTCTGTAGCAACAAAACTGAATTGAAGAAATATTTTATGGCTCAAAGACGAGTAGATCTCAAACTAGTTTTGTAGGAACACTTGGAAAACAACAGATTGTTCCCTGTTCCAGTCTAGCTCAGCAGTCTAGTTAGGTCACATGGTAATAAGATGCTTTTGAACAGCATGAGAACTACAAAGAGAATCTGCAGATTTTCATAAAGAATAACAATCTACTAAGAGAAAAACAAAGGGGGAAAGCATGGATATGCTTGTTTATAATTTTCCAAGAATATAAACAAGATCAGATTAATTGGCTGATCTCAGGTAGACATCAGCCTCTCAATGAGAAATTAAGCTGAGAAAATCTCTGAAGATGTATATTGAAGTATCACAGCAAATAGAAGAAGTATCAACATACAGACTATTTATTGGAAAACGGAATCAGAGTATTTATACCACTGAACTAGAAATGTAAGATTCCTTTTCTATATACTTGTGTTTTATCAAGTCACGGACAAGAGCAAACCACATTAAGAGGGAAGCATTTTGTGCTAAATCTACTTGTTTAAAAATCAAATAAATAAATTCAATAAAATGATAGGATATCTTTAAGAACAAAGTGGCCAGCAGTCTCAAGGCAACTTCAAGCATTTGCTTTCATCCTCAGCTATGCATATTGAGTTGCTATTTACTATTTTATCCCCATAAACTACATGCTTGTTGTTGGTATATGGTCTTTATTTAAAACACTACTGCTTTAAAATGTCATCAGTTCTTCTGTGTCATACACAGGATTCAAAAAGGTACTGATTTACCATTATCATTATCAGTAGAAATAAAAATAAAAGTTTGTTTGGGGAAATCTCCTCAGTTAAGGTTACTCCACAATTGACCAATTCGACAATCAGAGAGGCTGAATTCGGCACTCTGTGCACAGGAGCAGCTACTGCATCCTGTTTTCTTTTACAGCAGCTACCTGCCCTAACTGACATTGCACTCAGGTAGGGCCTTGAAGCATTTGTCTGCTCAGAATAGCAGCAGCACTTTCTGATCAGTTGTTCCCATCCTCCCCATGAAAATGGAGTATATCAGATGTAAGCATCTAAGTGACCAGGTCCAGCCTCCAGGTTGCCCCATGAGCCATGGTAAATAAGTTGCACAGAAAAATGGAGTTGTAAATACGATTTTGACTATGGACATCGCAGAACAAGCAGGTCAGTACCAAGCAAGAAGTTGCTCAATATTAATCACTTCATACATATGACACAAGGGTGCAATATTACATTTAACTGGGAAAATGAAAAGATTTATTTACCAGGAAGGCCAAGGTCCACTGCCACTCACCAAAAGGGAATTGAATCCTTCAATTAACAACTTAACAGTTAGTTGTGTGATAGATAAACACTCTCTCAAGTAAGATCATGAGTACTGTCTGCCACTGGAGACAATGTACTTCTACATCTCTAGTAACTGTTAATTCTTTCATATTTGTAACGAAGGGTAGGTGCTATGTTTTCTATCACTGGAACTATGTATTTAATTCTGCTTATCTGACAGGAAGATTTCATGCAAAGTCTGCAGTTCCAGCTAGTATAGCCAAAATGTTATCAGAAACAACAACAGCATGTCAAAAAATATTCAGGGAGGGCTGTGCCAGTAGACTATGTAGATGTCTTTGGCAGCACACTTACAATGCCACAAAATTCACAGTATTTCTTAAATTTTCACATCATATTCTCAGGGTAGGTAAAAACTCGACCTGATTTTGCCAAAAGACAAAAACAACCAGGTAAAAATCTGAAACACAGGAGCTTTATCAGTTTCTGTGGCATACTTCTACAAGCTAACAGAGAAGCTGTCTGCAAGTTCCCTTGGCACTTTATATACCACTATAATATCTAGAGCCTAGCCATTTTTATTTTTTAGAAGAAATCAGAAATTAAAACACCTAAAACCCTAGATGCTTACTAACGTGAATTAAATGTTTAAGAATAGCCTTAAAAAGTTAGGGCTTATTTACTAACAGAACAGGAAAAATGTAACTATTATAAACAACTATCAACTTTAGCATGAAGATTCTAGCCTTTAATTATTAAGGCATACCAAAGCATCCAAGGTATTGTTGGTAACCTGCACTTCATAAAAAAAAAGCTTTGAAGGTGAAGAGTTGTTTGAGATAAGATTTGTTGGTGGTAAATGGAAGCTGAACATTGACAGGATGCACGCATCAGCTTTCCTGCTCTGAAAGGGCAACAATCAGAGCTCTTTGTCATCCAAACATAGGTATGTTGATCTTGCTTAGGTGGGCTTCCTCACTATCCCTTGAGATAGACTAAAACCATGACCTTGGAAGCTCTGGACTTATCACTTTTTTCTTTCCTATATGAAAACTGCACTTAGCTACGGCCAAGCACATTCCAGATAGCTCACTTGAAAGCTGTAGAAAGATATGACAAGCTCTTCCGATGGTAGATTTCTAAAGGCTTTTAAATAGGTCCAAAATTACTCTAGCTGCTTCCTATTGCATATAGCTAATGGTAAGAGAAGATTTGGTGGGAAATCAGGGTGTGGCAAGTTTTAATGAATTATACACACAAAAATCCAAAGCTAAGCTGATTCACCAGTAGAAGACGATACCACTATGCTGGAGGAGTTTCCCACACTGGCTACATCACCTTGCTAGGCAGAATACAGTTTCCTTCACCATGGAAACTAGGCCAATAGGTCAACTGTGAGAACTCTTTTCCAGCAACTCAAAGAGGTATACTCACCTTTTCTGAGCATGAAAAATCTTCCTATCACTCACTGCTTTCAGTTAAGGTAAAACCAAACTTGCTGTCCCTCTTTCAATTACCTCTGCAAAGCTTTGAAATAGTTAGACGCTGCTCATAATTGCAATATTACCGCATACATAGTTGCCATTAATGTAGCATGTTAAATGTTTCCTCAGGGGAAAAAACATGTTAAGTTACTGGTACACTGTTTTAAAAAGGGAATCTGAACTTACTCTTCTATGATAGTTATTTTTTGTGTAAAGTTTTTCAAATGCTTTACTTAACATAGCGTAGAACAGAGTGCAAACATAGAATCACCAAGGTCGGAAAAGACCTCCAAGATCACTGAGTTCAACCATCCACCTACCACCAATATTTCCCCACGAAACCATGTCCTTCAGTACAACATATAAACATTTCTTAAACATCTCCTGGGACAGTGACTCCACCACCTCCCTTGGCAGCCTATTACAGCACCTGACCACTCGATACCAATCTAGCATTACTCTGCTCAAAGTGCTCATTTGTAGGGTGTTGTTGTTTTGTTTTTTTTTTTCTTTTAAATTTAAGATTATTGAACCTTTAATCATTATATTAACACCTAAACAGATTTTTTTTCCCCCTAGAAAGACAGAGGCAAAGATTTGGAAGCCATCTGCGAACACCCTACTTCAAAACATAGATTTTGTGCATAAAGAAACTGCCAACATTTCCATTAACATTTTCATTCTGAAAGAGTGGTTATGCACTGGAACAGGCTACCCGGGGAGGTGGTTGACCCTCTATAGGTCTGGACTGAAAGACCAAGTGTATATTTCATTATTTAAAATCTATTATTCTCCTCTCTTTCCATAGCAGTTCTTAACTTCTGAATCCCTCTGGAAGGCATTTCATGCCATACATCTTTTTCTTCTGATACCCAGAGTCTGATCTCTCTGCAATAGAAAATGACAAGAATTCTTGACCATTCCTCACACACTGGAATTTAAGTCTCAATACCTTTTTTCCTTTTTCGTCCCCCCCATAAGCAAAAGACTTGTGACAATGCATCAGTGTGGAGTTTGCTGGTATGTCTCAGAAATCAGTCACATGATGATCTATTAGCAGGAATTATGCATTGTAGTAGTATGAATTAGCTGAAGACTTTGTGACATGGAATTGTCAAACTGAAAATTAACTGGCAAAATATTTGATATAGGATTGTATTCACCTTTGACTTTTTTTACATTCTGATTCAAACACAAATCAGATGCTTACGTGCTTTATGATTTTTATATAATTATACCCACTGTCTACAACCTGAGGTGGAACAACCCGAAAAAACGGTTTTCTTACTTTCTACTTAATATGAAATATCAACAGGAAAGAGCATATTCTCTAAACTGCTACAGATCATTCAAACACATTAAAAATTACATTGGTAACATTGTGTAAGGTGCTTGTTAGAAATTAACGCAGTTATACATCTGAAAATTATTTACTCTGAAGTATAAGTCCCTCTTAGAGCCTAAGCACTAAATTGAATCTAATTTTTTTGTCATTATTAACTTTTGATTTTTCCAGAGTAATTAGAAATATTGTTTTCCTTACCAGATGAATTTTACTCTCACAAATCATACAAAAATCTTAGTACACATTTATAGCACTGTTTTGATAATGTATCTTTTAAATAATTTGTATAGACATCTGTAACATAAACATTGTTTTTCATAACTATTTACATACCTTATTTATGAAATATCTTTTTATAAAAATAGTTTATGAAGTTGACACAAGTGCCAAAATTACCATACAGACTTAAATTCTCACACATTTAACTGAGGATCCTGCCCTAAGGCAGCTAGAATACTTTTTGTCCTGTAAGAGCTTATATAGGTCATACTGAAGCTGGCTTTTCATGCCTATAACTAGTATGACTTTAAGCCTGTAAGAAATACTGTTTTCTACTATTAAGAGAGACAGTTTAATGTTAAAGATTAAATAAACAAGGAAGACTAAATTTGTCTGCATCACTGTCTGTGAGTAACAGCATAATGTATTGAATAATAACAGATCCTCAAATTACAGGTCCTAATGTAAGAATCTTAAGTAATTTAGCCTGTAGTTACTACATAAATGACTTACAATATTAAAACAATTAATTTCAAATTCATATTGAACAATGTTATGGGATTTTTCTTTGATAAACGTTTTGATTAATGAAGGAGTATTAAGCAGGAAATAGAGTGAGAGACTTTGCCAGATGCTAAAATTTACTTCCATACTTAACATTAAGAAATAAAATTAATTGCTCTGCTAGTAGCTCTCCAATTGTCAAGTAAGTATTTTATATTGACCTCTGTATATCAAGTATTCTTTAAGAATAAAGCATTGAAAAATACAGATTTAGAATGAAGAACATCAGTTGGCAAAATTCCACTACTTCCTACTTAAAAAGCCCAATTTAAAAACAGTGTCCAAATAGCTCAGTAAACTGATTATAATTCAAGGGTCCTAGAGGGCCAGACCAAGCACTAATAATTTACAAAGAATCCAACTGAAGATAGAAACATGGCCCACAGATATTATTTGGTATTTAAACTCAAGGAAATTAACTCTTCATTTACAAATAGAGGCACCCAAGAAAATCAAAATGCCAAATAATGTGTTTTGCTCCTTTTTATTTTAACCAACTTTCCAACAATATTCAAATTAGAGAATGGATGATTCTTTACCTCTAAAAGAGAACAAAAACATTTAAGAATCTCAGCAATGTTTGCAATATTCTAGCTGATATTTCAGACTTGAATATGAAATCAAAATCAGTTTCATCTACTCTATATTAGCCTACTACCTAATTCCAGAGTAAAAGGAAGCAATTCAATTTCTTTCTCATGTCTGAAGAAAGAGTCTGTGTGCACACTGCTGATAGTATCCTAGACTGCTTAAGTCTCCTTTTTGATACTTGGGTAATACACTGAAGATCCATCAAGATCACTAATGCAAACCAAGTGTTAACTCATTAATTCTAGTACACAACCACTACCTGTCACAAACTATATTTATTTTGCTACTACCGGAACCTTGTCTATATTTGTCATGAATACTACAGCCAAGAGAGCTAAAATAAAATCAGTCATTCACACCACTTGCTGCTGCACAAAAATAGTCACTCTATCCATTCACAATAGTTTGTTTTAGAAAGGAATTCTTCAAACTACTACACCATTAAAAATATTGCGAAAAGGTGTAAACCTGTCTTGCTGTGGTACAGAATGCATTGGTTTTTTTTTGAAACATATGTAGTGAGAATAATTCTAAACTCCACTCTGGTAAACCTCATGCAATATAAAATTTACAGTGCTTGCTCTCTAAGAAGTTTCCTATGGAGATGAATGAGTAGGTTGGGAGATATCGTTGTAACCTCAGTGCTTTCATTGAGAGAGGATGTGTGCTGCAGGAGCTGGAGCTGTTGACGTCATTGTCTTTCAAATACTGACAGTTGAGACCTACCACCAACACATGTTAATTTATGCATAAGAACTTCACAGTTAGCATGCATCCCTATGGACATCGGGAAAACTTATGCTCTTAAGTGAAGCCGATCGTTTTTAATATATCAATCACTTATTTACAGGTTTCAGTTATCCTGGCTTTTCCGGCCTGCAAACTTGCAATCAAAGGTATAGAAAGTTATAGTTTCTAAGCACGTAGTACAGTGTCAGTGTTACAGAAATTGTTAACAAGGTGATATTTCTTAGAATATATTTTAGGCCTTCACTTGTAGACACATTTCAGTCAGGCTTTCTGCACAAGTTCAGTTCTTGATCAACTACAAAAAACTGTGAAGCAAATGTGTTTGAAGCATACCGCCTAGCCTGCACTGGCCTGCAAGCTGAAGGAACAGAGTATCAAAGAAGACTGAATAACAGAAATATAAAAAATTTCTTCTAGTAGTTTAAAAGAGACAAAAAGTGAACAGATTATTCTTGGTTTAGATTTTCACACCTTTGCATATGAAATCTGCCAGGCAACAGCATTAGCTCCATTTATAAAAAAGGATAACAGTGTCAAAAAGAAACTAGAGTAAGAAAACGCTGATAAAAAAAGTTTGACTTCCAATCATTAATTTGAGCTATATAGTTTCTAGTAATGCATTATTTTCAGAAACTAGATATGATATATTCTTCTGCTGACAATTTTCCAAGTTAAAGCCCGAAACAAGTCTTGTTAAACATTAGAATGCACAGAGATTGTGTAAGACAGAGTGTCATTATCTGGAATCTCTATGGTAAGAATTATGTTTGTGCTTCTCAGCAACTTATTGCATAACATTCTCTAAAATAACAAGACTACCAAAACTGCAAGCCTCTTATTAGAGGTTGTGTGATCATATTTATGAAATGCATCAGTATGAAACTACTCAATTCCATCATGGCTGCAAGCAAGATGTAATGCTGTTCTGTGGGAGGTTCAAAGCACCTGCTGCAAAGAGCACAGGAGTTGGTAAGCAGTGACAGTTTACACTCCCCATTGATTTTGTAGGAAATGGGAGAAAAACAGTTCCACTCAAGATGGCAGGAAGATGAAAATCAGAGCATAGAAATTACAGATAAAATTGCTGGAGCACTATAGTTGGAAGAACTAGCCCAGATTAACAGGAACTATATCATGGATATCAGTAAATCACACAATAGAACAAAAACAGGCACTATAAAAGAGAAATATCCAGTCAGACTGATAATAGCCAACATTTTTCAAATGCAAAGCGCAAACCTTAAAGAGATCCATCCCTTCTGGATCATCTCTATACTTCTTAAATTCTTAAATCTGCATTCAAGAAATCACAAAAAAAATAATTTCTCAAGTTGTTTTTTTTTCCATTTTGCTCCTAAACTAGATGTTTTCTTCAAACTCTAAATACATTTTTAAAGTCAACAGAATCCAGAGCAGGAACACAGCAGGTTGAGATGACAGGATAACAAATATGGTGACAGCAACTAAGCAGCATCCCCTTCCACACCAATCAGGAAAAAATAAATATAATCTGTCAGCTCTTAGCGTTCTCTTGTCACTGTCCATGATGACAGCTGGGTACCACTAAAGGAAAAAGGCCTAAAACATTGCATTGTAAGTGGGAAGGGGGAAGGGGGGGGCGAATAAGTAGTGTTAGCTGTTGTAATCAGACTATTAATCACACCATTTTGGGTGGCTATTGGTCATTCAGCTGCTTACCATATGAACAATGAGGACATAGTTCATCAATAACACCGTGTGCTTTTAAAATACAAGTAGCTTCACCTTTTTCATATTTTTTTTTCCTAGTAAGCATTTGGGGATTTTGAATTTCACACATTTTCTTCACGCAATAACAATGAAGCATTTTGATTCAGTGACCAAGCAGTACAATTTGTTTTAGCTCTAAGAAAAAGGATGTGTTTGATTTCTAAATGTAAGTAACGCAAACCAGGCAATGTAAGTATTGATTTTACAATCAGAAAAGTCTTGCATTTCCCCATTATTTCTGTTATTTGCAAATAATGAAATTTAACCAAAGAAACTGCTGAAATAACCAAATAATAGTCTTATTATACATAATAATACATATGTATACAGAGGGTGCTCATATATCTTCCTTTAGTCTCCTCATGATTACGTACTATGTTTCTAGACAAAATGAAGACCATAAACAATCCAAAGCTTTATTCTGTCTAAATGGGTCACTTACAATGAGAAACCATGACATTTACATGTAGCAAGCGGATTGATCAGGGAGCAGAAAACAGAATATGGCATCAACTCAGAAAAATATGCCATCGCAGGCAATTTATATTAACGAACTTGGTGAGTTCCTCATTCCCTCTCAAAAATGAGAATGAATACAAAATGAAGAGCATACATGATTCAACATGGCAAATATTCCCCAGGATTATTCTTTGTGCTTACAGTAAAATGAAGAAGTCCTTGATTCCTTTCACTACTGTAATGTCACTTGTACAGAATAACATGAGTGCAAGGACTTCATAAACACTGCATTTTTCAGAGATTCAGAAATCTATAAACAGTCAGCAATCATCTTAAGTTGCATCTTTAAGTGCTAGCACATTCTCTTATTTTCAACTTGACCAGAAGCCTTACAAAAGAGATGTTCAGAACATGCTATGTACATCTTGCCAAAGCAATTTCAGCTGCTACATGAAGAATGAAATTTAACAAGATCCAAATTTGTACAGTGCAAGTAGTAAGATTACTTCAACGTATAGCACAGAAAAGGGAAAAAAATGCAGAGAGAGATATCTGTGCTTCTGAATATATACAAAATATACTCCTATGTCTTTGTTCAGTCTGGACTCTAATTCAAGGTGTAAATACTGGCTACATTGTTAGATATCCAACAGCAACCAGCTTCAAATACTGTGTGAGTAGCTCTCTCATAGTTCACACTCGGCTCCCTTGACCCAGCTAGACAAGCGTGAAAACATGAAATAAATGAAGGCTAACAAAGGCTGGTCTGGGAAGCAGTCTGCATTAAATGCTTGCAATATTGTAAGTATAAACGTAAAATTCACTGTTTAGATCCTTTTAACATTCCACATCAGACAAAAATCACTATATTAATACTAATTGCTACTGCAGAGAGACAAATGAATGTAAGCAGTACAGAAAGAAAAAAATCTTTCCCCATCTGCCACATAAGGACATTCAATAACCTTACAACATGCTGCTAAAGCAAATAAAGAACTGCAAAATCATTATCTCTTCACAAACAGAAAGCAATTATCACAATACCTTTCTGTGTTTGTCCCTCTTCCATATTCTCTTCCATGGCTACCTTTCTTCACTAGAAACAGCTACAGAGAATTAATCAAAGGTTTCAGTCAGATGTAGGAAAAAGTGTGGATTTTTTTTTTCCCTGGGAAGCTCCAACAGCAGAGGCTTAGGCAAGTCCTCAGAGCTTAGCAAGGCTCCCTCACTCTCCTTGTTTGCTTGGAGACAGGCTGTCAAGTGTAATTTCATTCAAATTACTCTTCCGTGAAGATTATCAATTTTTCTTCTCAAAGCTGCCCATTGTGTACCACTGTAAGCAGGTATTCAAATGAACAGCCTGTGAATTTTTGGGGGGAAATTTGGTCTGAGCCCTTATGGCAATGACACCAATTAATAAGCCTCACTTTGCATATAAAATGGAGAAAAGAAATCGAGGTTTGTATTGAAACCTGTGTTTTAAATTGGAAACAGGCTGTACTGAAAACAGATGGAGGGGTGTCCTCTTAATGTGCAGCAGACCACCAACCCATAATTCCCCCTATTTGCTACTGAAGTGGGAAAGCCCAGATGCCTGTGGGTTCTTTATGCTGTATTACTTGCCTCTCTCTCCCTCCCTCGTTCCCTCCCTCTTTCTCTCTCTCTTTATCAGCACATTTAAGAATAACGCAACTCTTCATTTCCCTCCTTCTCATGTATCTGTATTATCTGGAGCTAACAACAAATACACACATTTAGAATATACTAGAAAACATCTTTATAGCAAACATCTATGTACGCATATGCATGTTTATGCATACACACAAGCAGAATTTAATACGTTATCACTGCAAATGATACACACCCTATAAATTATCTGCCATCAGTGTCACAACAAACGGGAACTCAGGGGTAGTTCAGAGCTTTAAAACAATCATTGTATCAATTCCTTATCTGTTTGCTAGTATCCAAGTTTATCTGTAAGCTTCTATTTCCTATATTAAAAAGCAGATTTTCTGAAAATGGTGAAGCTTGACATGTTTGTATGGGCTTCCTCATGTATATACACACATGCACATTTACGGATTTACTCAGGAAAAGCACTGTTTAAATACACCATGAGGGTACCTAGTCATTTGGGGAACTCTGCAGTCTGATTTGGAATGCAAATCAGATGCTGCAGTCTAGCAGTAAATTAGCATTTTTGTACCTTAGTCTATGGGTGACACAGAATCATTTCAAGAAATTCATCACTCTATCAAAACTGCAATTAGATCATATGTTTTTTTTCTTTAAAATTTTCACTTCTCATTCTTCTCAGAAAAGCATGACAAACTTACATACAAATAACATCTCCCACGGGTGAAAATTCCTATTTACATGTAAATAACTTCTTTTCTTTATACTGCCTAAAAAGAAGGAAGCAATAGATCAATCTACATCAAAAGGTTTTTTTATATATTTTGCATATAAAACTATTGAAGCCAGAGTCACACCAGAATAACTTCTATATATGAAATTAAATTTCTATATGTAATTTAATAATTAAATAACTATGCATTCAGTTAATAAATTAGTTTCCTGCTTGTTTCCTCATTTTAATACACCTTCCTAGGACTCTTTCCTGGAATAACGGAAGAAATATGATCTGTAGTTTTAGTTCTCAGAGATCTAATTGACTGTCTTGAAGACTACCCATACACATGGAAGTGCTAACATCATAGCATCTCATTGTCTTCCCTCTTTCTATGAAAAGCTTCTTCAGGCAAATAAAACAGTAATTTTAATATACATCATCTCCTGTGTAAGTCCCTCCTGCTATAGCAGTGACATCTATCTCAATCACTCCAGCGCCACAACCCCTTCTGGAGGAGAGGAGAGAGAAAGTTCATATATATAAAACGATCTAAGAGGATCCTGAGTTAGGAAAAATGTGAAGGAATTCTGTACAGGAACAGAGATCATATCATCAGTGAGAAAAGCCTAGAAGATGACAGGCCTGTCATCCTCTCTACATTGCATTCTTAGCTACTATTAAACATTGTTATTTATACTTTATTTTCAACTTATTTTCTTACATAAACCTTAGTAGATCTTCATATTTACCAAAAGATAAAATAAAAAACAGGGAGCTTAGGCTGTCACTCGCTTCTAAAGTTTGGTTCACTTAGTATCAAAAATTCAAGATAACGAACTGCATTAACAGGGATGTCCGCAACATGTGAATATATGGGTTCCTTATGGCACCAAATGACCTCATTTCTTGAAACAATCATACAATGACCTTTATATTTTTGTTTTAAACACAAGAAGTACACAAAATAGAAAATAGGCTGAAAATAGATAACTGGAAGAGGTTACAGCTTAGATCTAGACAATCATGAGCGGGTGAATTTCAATCAGAAAGGTCAAATAAGAAACAACTCGTTTACTGTTATTTCAAAGGGAGAGGGCTGCAAAGAAAAGAGGCTTAGAAGAAGACAAAGGTGTAGTAACACCATATGTAGCTAAGCTGTGAACCTTGTTGCAGCTGGGTCATGTAGGTGGAAAAGTAAATAAATAAGTGAGGGAGAGTATGTGGATCACGCAAAAATTCACAAAGATGCACCTTTACAGCAGGAAACCCCTGAGCAGCAAACTACTGAATGGTAAGGAATATTTTGTACTTTTTTTTTTTTTAATCTTTTTCTTGTACAACTTCCAGGAATATCTGCTCCGGAACACAAAGAGATGAGATTCTGGGGTCTTTGAATACTTGATCTCATCCAGTAAGGTCATTTTCATACCAGGTTCAAACACACCTTGATTTTGATGATGGGATTTTAACTCCCTAAAAAAGAATATAATCATATGTCAAAGGTTAAGGTGAAATCTCAGTGATCAGTGAAACAAAGTTGAAAACTACAAAACAACTGCTTAGAGATGGTTTTTGCTTTTCCTTGCAATGGACTTTTTCTGTGCAGATATTGTTGTAATAGAAGTACTAACAGCTTCACCTGTTAAACAAAATTCTACATAAGTGTTGAAGCTTCTTCTTAAAAGGGCTTGGAGTAGTTTCAGGTGTTATTAATCAGCACCACACATGCACACAGATTTTACATCAGCATCCTTCATATTTAGCTGCATTCTATTAACATGCTCATGAAGTCTGCCTCCCAGACATTCAAGAAATATTCTGAAAGCCTTTGCAGACAAAATTACAAATAGGTGCTAATCGTAAATCAAGTTACAATTACAAAGTTCTGCAAACATTAAGAGTAACAACAAAAAAACCACCATCTTTAGTGATAATCCAGAATGCAGCCATTGGGGTTTCCGTTCTTCAGCATACTGTGAGAAATGTTTGATACTAACAGACCTTGTGTCATTAAAGTTATAACCAGAAACCACCCAAAGCTGCTATCCTCCTCTTGCTGGGCACACTTCTGGGACAGAAATAAGTTATTTTAGTAGGAAGCACATATGACAGCCTAAAATTCCCTCATAACACAAGATGAGATTATTGGTGCAAATGATCATTGGATAACGATGCCATTTGTAAATAGCAAAGCAAGACAGAACATCCAACTGTATAATGAATAAATAAACAGTTAATCAAGAGAATAATTGGAAGCTGATGACATTAACAGATCCCCTGGTATCCATTATGATATTATGAAATGCTGTTGAGCACTTACAGCTTTAAACAGTATGACAAGACACCTGACTTTTACTCCCAGTTTTATAAGGCCTCCAAATCAGTTTACCACTCTATCCTTCTATCCTATTGATTTTCAGCTCCATAAAAATAATGCTGCAGTGCAATGATGTCTTAATCAGCACATGAAACATTATTTAAAATATAATGTTATTTATGTTTTCCTATCTCAATAACTGATAAAGAAAATTAAAACCAGCTAGAATTATCCCAGCACTTTGCTGCAATGACTGCATGAGCAAGTTGCAAAGCCTAGCTTGATGGATGCGGAGAGGGAAGCAATACTGGTGCTGCTTATTTTGGGGGAACTCAATTCAAGCTAACTCCAGTTTGGTCCTATGGGTTCACTGCCCCACAGGGGTCAGCGGCATTAGGCATGCTCCTGAAAAGCATGTTCCAATTTCTTTATTGGAAAAACAATCCATTTTATGGTCACAGAGAACATCCCACGATGCAAATCAAAAGACAGCAGACAGAAAAAATTTAACATTTTATATGTTCACTCCTGATATAAAGAAAAATATGTAAACCTGTAGTAATTATTTTATGAAATTTAGGCAGCAGATTAGGGAAATCTGTGAAAGGCTCACAGCAAAAGTGAAACTGGATTATCAAATTTGGTATTCAGAGTGCTCCACAATATATTTATATTTTGAATATAAAAATATAAATAACTATAAAAATACCAGAACAAGAAATTCTAATTGATTTAGTTGAAGCATTGAAAAGTTTTGTGACTATAAAATCTGTCCAATTACATGTTCGAGGATGCAAATTTCTTATCTACAGCTTCACATTATGCTTGTCAAATACATAAATAACACACAGTCCATCCCGGAGTTTTACACATGCCAGACATTCATGAAATTGTCTTGGGGAAAGGAGAAATGCTTAATGACATGACAAATCATCAGAATTAGTAGGGAAATGGTATATTAACAGAGAAAGGAAGGAAGTGGAAGGTAAAATGTAACTTTGGTTGAATGTTGTTTCTCATCCCAGTGATGGGATGTGCACAGCTCTGTTAATTTTTAAATTTATTTTTGATTATGAGCTGACAACATATTTATCTAGGGAACAGAGCAGCAATTTAAACCAAACCATTACCAAAGAGATGGCAGGATGGTCATGTAACAAAGATATTTCTGAACAGGCCTTCACTTGATTTGAGTCTATGGCTACTTAACGAAATATTCAGTCTCTGACTAATAATAACAATTACAGAGTGCCAAACAGAGAGAAACAAGTGACATACAAATACAGAATACTGTAAAAGTGGTTATTATATTCCTATTTTGCTTGAGTTATAACTGAAAGTAGTACCTTTTTTGTTTGTTTTTACATCTTTAATTTATTCACATTTGCTTTTATATCTTTCCATAATAGTAACAGTTCTAACACATTTTATTGAAGGGGCAAGCATGAATGGGATGCCCTTCCTAAGTTCTAAACTAATAGCTATTAACAGAATTATCATGTTCAGAAAAAAAACTCCTTTGAGAAATTTTAATCTGATAAAAAAATTTCTTTAGTGAGAAAATTTGCACTACTGTATATAATACTCAGCCTTAAAACACAATAGATAAGAACTTGCTCCTTTCAGTACTCAATAGATCTTTCCTATATACAATATTAACCAATAGAATTATAAGAGACTGATTAATAGGACCTTAGATTTAGAATACCTCTCTTATATGCTTCCAGACTATTATCTATAACTATTAATAGTATTACCTGGTGCTTAAAGCTTTCAGATTTGACTGCATATGTTCTATGACAATTACCAGTAAGGATTTATTTTTGAAAATAGGCAAAAATTTCCAAATTAAATAGAATATCCCCAAAAATTCTTTAGACATTTACGCACTTTATTACTTCATTAGATAAAAATAAGGAAATCACGCTTTTTTTTTTTTTTTAAATGGTCAGTTGTTAAGTAAAGCCTTTAGGAGCAAGAATAGTTAGACACATTTCCAAAGGATACTGACAGAGAAGAGGGCGATGGAGGACGGAACATGAATGTTGCACAAGAGAATTCAGGGAAACCTCCCACACTCACTGCATTTAAACATAAGGCACACTAAATTGCTTGGCTAGATTTTCCAACACAGGCACTCTAAGTCTGACTCATATGTGAACTGGCATGTAAGTGCTACAGCCCAAAAGCAGCTGGCTGCTGGCATCCCCTTTCAATATTGGAGGCCATCACATAAGCACAGCATTGTGATCCTCCAAGAAAGTCCTTTCCTCCTAAATAGTAATAGGTGGACTGGATATCACAGAATCATGGAACGGCTTGGGTTGGAAGGGTCCTCAAAGATCATCTAGTTCCAAGTCCCTGCTGTCGGCAGGGCTGCCAATCATTAGATTAGGCTGATGAGAACTGGCCCAACCTGGCCTTGAGCACCTCCAGGGATAGGGCATCTACAACTTCTCTGGGCAACCTGTTCCAGTGTCTCACCACCCTCTAAGTAAAGGATTTCTTCCTAACAACTAACCTAAATCTCCCATTTTTTAGTTAAAGCCATTCTCCCTTGTCTTATCACTACCTATCTGTGATAAAAGTCAGTCTCCCTCCTGTATATAAGCTACCCCTCCTGTATATAAGCTCCCTTCAAGTACTGGAAGGCCACAATGAGGTCTCCCCAGGGTCTTCTCTTCTCCAAGAGAAAAAACCCAACTCCCACAATCTTTCTTCATAGAGGTGATCCAGCCATCTACAATCATCTTCTCTGGACCTGCTCCAACAGGTCCACATCTGTCTAGTGCTGGGGCCCTCAAGGCTTGGACACACTACTTCAGATGGGGCTTTACAAGGACAGAGAGGGATAATCACCTCCCTCTCCCCACTGGCCACTCCTCTTTTGATACAGCCTAGGATAGCATTGCCCTTCTGGGCTGCAGGCTCATGTCCAGCTTTTTGTCTATCAGGACCTCCAAGTCCTTCTTGCAGGACTGCTCTCAGTGAGTTCTTTTCCCTGTCTGTGTACAGACATATCTGGGATTGCCCTAACCTTGCACTCAGCCTTATTAAACCTCTTTGGGTTCTTGTGTGCCCAACTTCTCAAGTCTGTCCAGGTTTCTTTGGATGGTATCCCCTCCTTCTATCATATCAGCTGCACCACTCAGCTTGGTGCCATGAACAAGCTTGCTGAGGGTACACTCGATCTCACTATCTGTGTCATTGACAAAGATATTCAAGAGCACCAGTCCTCAAGATGAACATCTGAGGACACCAGTCATAACAAGCCTTCACCTGGACGTAGATCCATTGACCACAACCCTCCGGCCGCAACCATCCAACCTATTCTTTATCCACTAAATAATTCACCCTTCAAATCCATATTTCCCCAGTTTCAAGATAAGGATGCAGTGTGGGACTGTGTCAGAGGCCTTGCACAAGTCCAGGTAGATTATCTCAGTTGACTTTCCTTTATCCACTGATGCTGTCACTCCATCACGGAAGGCCACCAGATTGGTCAGGCATGATCTGGCCTTGGTGAAGCCATGTGGCTGACTCAGATCACCTCCTTATCTCACATGTGCCTCAGCATCTCTTCCAGGAGAAACTGTTCCTTGATCTTTCCAGGCACAGACATGAGGCTGACCAGCTTGCAGTTCCCCAGGAACTCTCCTCTCTCTTTCTCAAGAGAGTGTGATGTTTGCCTTTTTCCAGTCAGCAGGTCTTCACTTGACAGCCAAGACTTTTCAAATATGATGGGGAGTGGCTTGGCAACCACATCAGTCAGCTCCTTCAGGACCCTGGGATGCATACCATCTGGCCCAACAGACTTGTACACATTCAGCCTCATGAGGCAGACTTGGACTTGCTCTGCTATCACAATGAGAGGGATTTTGCTCTCCTGTCACCTGCACAGAGGCTTACAACATGAGAACTGTGGGAAGCCTGAGCCAAAGAACTCAATGAGCACCTCAGCTTTCTTGATGTCTGAGGAAGCCAGTTCTCCATTCTCATTTACCAGGAGTAACACTCCTTCACCTGCCTCTTCTGACCAACGTACCTACTGAATCCCTTGTTATTTTTCACATCCCTTGCCAAGTTCATTTTCATGTGCACCATTCCCCATCAGGATGAAAGCCTGCAAATGCAACATCTCTTGCAGCTGAAGCAAGAAGCCTTTGTCAACAGGCTCTCCTCCGTCTGCAGTAGACCCCAACCACCAGATGTCCTTTATAGGCCTGCTCCTTAATTTTAACCATCAAGGCTCTTCACTTCTCTTGCCCTGCCTATCCCTTCTGATAAGTTCGGACCCCTCAATTATAGTATTCCAGCTGTGCAATTTACCCCACCACATTTCTGTGATAGCAACATGTTTCTGTGATATACAAAGAACATTTCACAGGGTAGTGTACACACACATGCCTGTTCTATTGACCCTGCTTTCATCAGGGGACTTCATCTGCACAATCTCCAGAAGTCTTTGCCCAACTAAATCATACTGTAATTGTGGTCTATGATTTCCCACCAGTGTTACTATTATTGAAATATTCCATGCAGTTTTTGGTATCAGCAATGCAAGGATGCTGCTAAAATTGGAGATACTTGAAAAAATGGCTACAGACATAGTTAAATAAAACATTTGTTCACTTAAAAAGCTCAAAATAATTGGTCTAGTAAATTTAACAGAGAAGGTTAGGAAGCATCTACACTGAAATCAAAGTATTTACAAGGAAATTGAACTAATGGAAATATGTTCACTTTAGTCAATATTGCTGGAACTTGGATCCAGACAAACTCCTGACAGAAATTACATTCAACAATTTTCTTCAAAACACCAGAGAAGTTTGCCAAGATTAGATCTTCTTTCAGGAAAAATAAATAAAAATCTCATTTTTGTAGTCATATTTTAGATTAATTAGGTCATAGGAATTCTCTCATTGATTCTCACAATATGCAGGAGTTTGAACTAAATGACCACAGTAATCCCTTCTGGCTTTTTAATCATTAAATTAAAGCTGTAATTATGTCTGCTGAGAGATTTCATATCTTAATGCACTGAAGAGCTCTGAGATTCCTTTTACTTCTGTGATCTACATACACCAAAGTCTGCATTGAAACGCTTCAAAATGTAGAGGTCTGATGTATCCAGGAGTTAGTTACTACCAACACCTTTGCTTTTTCTTCCCTTCCCACCCATCTTTTGGAGCAAGCTGCTGACACACTGCAATGCAAGATGTTATTCGCCCACATGTAACTGTGTGCCACTGTTCTATGAATGGTATCAATCTATTAAATACTTCAAGCATCTCTTCAAATATGTAAAGTCTCTCTCGTGTTCAAAGCCTGAGACTTCTGAAAGTACCTATTAATGCTTACAATGTTTGAGTTTGGTCTAACATGGCTTGACAAAGTCTATATTTGTCATACAAATTGAGTGGAGAAGACAGCTAGCCACGGAAGACTATGCAACACAAACAACATGCAATTAAAGTAGCAAGAATGGATAAGTATGGAAGGAAAGAGCAAGAAAATGGAAAAATGCACAGACAAGAATGTATCTTTTTTCAAAACAGCCCTCATATTCAGAAATATCTTGCTTCTGCTTATCAGAGAGAGAAAAGTGACTTTTCCCTTGGGAACCAACATCATCCTATACAAGATGCCACTTCACAGGAAAAGAAAACATTAAATCTTCCCAGCTGAAGTCGTGCTACTTCACTTCCATCATAGCTTGGTTCGTGCAAGTGCAAGCAACAAAAATTAAGCCAGCACCAAAACTCGGTCCTCATTTAAATCCTACATCACAGCTCTCATTCAACAAAGAATAAGCTTAAATGATCTCTTCCATCTGAATCTCGTTTCATGTAAGCTAATGCAGAATTTTTTTCAAATACAAGAAGTTACAGAGAAAAACAATAATACAACAAAAAAGATGTCCTTGCAGTGGAAGCTAATGTTTGGTTGCTAACGAGTTGAGATGCCCTACTGTGGACTCCTTACTTGAAGGCCTGATTAGGAAACAACTACAGTAGATTCTTTGTGTAGATGCCAGCTACAGTTCTTCCAACTGCATCTATTTCATCCAAGCTCTGAAAGGAATAAAGAAGCAAAACAGTCCCCACCCAAAAAAAAGGAGATTAGCAGTCAAGTATAAAAGAAATAAACAAAAGTCTGCTGGGCAGGTCTTCCCATTGGCACAGGAAGTGCAAGGCTAATGGAGAACTGAGAAGCTGACAAAAATAATACATTTAATGCTTGTTTTAATGTCAAGTTTAGTTGCCTGTGTTTACTACTTAAGACTGAAGAGATCACAAATCCTTGATTCGTAAAATAACACAAGTAGAACTATGCTTACAGCAATTTTCCAGCAAGCTTTTTACTCCACAGTATATCCTCTCATGAGCAATGCATCACTCCCTGTGATGGTCTACACGTGAAAAGTTAAGAAGTCTTAAACAGACATCATTCTCTTAAAGTAACATTCACAACAAAACTAAACAAAACAACTTTCTTAAGCAAGTAGTAAGCTTTCCACAAGTACGCAATCTGTTTTTTCTTGATTCTGTTAGAAAAAAGGCTGCTAGAGATCACCCATATACGTGTGTGCATGTTTTATATATGCATGCACATATGCATGTATGTATATGCATGTGGATATGAAGGTATGTATATATACAGTTCTACTCAGATACATCAAAAAGGCATGTGTGTTTTATAGTTTTATTTGTATACATATCTACATACACATAAACTACACACATACTCCTATGCAATTCTATTTGGCTGCGAAGTATTCAACAAATGAGAGCTGTCTGCAATACGGATGTCCAGCAACAAACAAAAGGCCTGTAAATCATATCTTAGCAGAACATACAATAAGTCAAGTGCTGCACTGCATCTCTCATCTCATCCCCTTACCATTCCTAAGGAAAAAGTTATGATTTTAACTGAAATGGACAGTGCAACTGTAGGCTACAAAAGAGCAGTTTATAAATATCTTCATGAGCACTGATTTAGCAGTGCTGGTTCAGCAAAGTCACTGGATCCGATAATCCCTTTTTTAATCTGTTATATACTTAGTGCCTTTGAAAGGATCAAAGTGGCATACAATGTCCTTATTACACAGCAACATCATAATAGCACAGGTTAGAGGAAACAAAAAGAAAAAAGTGTTCTCTTGATTTTCTTAAGTAGTACATTTTAGGTGGTATTCAAGTTAAGATTCCTTTACAAACTCTACTCGTAATTGCTTAATACAACATGATTAGAGGATCTTCCTCATCTGGAAAATTAAATCACAAATGGATTGCAGATCAGTTTTCAGATGACCTCCTCCCTAAAATAAAAAAAAGGAGGTGATCAAAACAAACACACTGCAAATCAAGCCACATTTCCTGGGCAACCATCTTTACTGAGAAAAATTAGAATATTTTAGATACTGGATATCTCTATGGCTTCTTTGTACCTACTAAACTGTAGTGTTTAAACAAGGGTGGGGTTGCAATCTGCAGAGCAGAAATTTAGCCAGATACTGTATATAAAAATATTTTTCTGCAAATTCTAGGGTAAGTACAATAATTTTAAATCCAATATTTTTTTTTATTAGAGACCGTAAAAAGTTTTCCTTGCCTACATCTCAAACTACGGTCTAAAGTATAATTATAAAAGAAAATACTGCCTGAAAGAAATCAGAAATTTTATGTCATTACCATGTGACATCTATCCTACTAGCAGAGAACCATAAGATTTTTTTTTCCATCACAACTTCAAATGTGTATCACAGTAACGCAATTACTCCTTCCTAAATTGTGCAATACATTATAAACACGAATATTCTTTAAGTCTTGCTGAATTTATCTGCTGTCACTGTAGATTTTAAGAATCTTTTCTAGTCATTTCCAGAATCTCTCATCTACTCACCAGGCAGTGCCTAAAAGCAGTAATCTGAGTTGTTCAAGTGTGAAATAATCAATGCCACAAGCAAATTTGATGGACAAGTTTAAGGCAACGCTAACTTACTAGCACACCTTTTCAAATTACTACTAGCACATATTCCCCCCATTTTCCTTTCTCCAGTGCGGAAAAATTAACTTCCAATGTCATAGTTGAAATGTTATAGTTACCTCTTAGAAACTCAGCTGTAGTTGTCATTCACAACTACTATCATAATATGAAACTTACAAGAAAGGTTAAAGTATCACATCAGAGCAAAAGCCACATCAGATACAACAGGAAGAAAAGACATTATGTAGTTTATTTCTGAAGTACGATCCTTCCTTAGAAGGAACACATACCTCCAGAGTAGAGGTATAATTTACGCAGTCTGAATCATGCTCCCCCTCCTTCTGAATCAGTAGATAAATATGTATACTTGTTTATTTTCACAAGTATCATATACTTACAATGCATCATTTTAATATATACTTGCAGAAAAACTATTATAGAAGGAACCATGCTGGAAGATGCTATAACAAGGAGTTAGTGGTCCTGAGGTATGTGCTGTCCCATCTAAGCCTCCCTAGCTACTGCTTGTATATTAGGCTGTTGAATGACCCCCCTCCATGTCCTGTTATGTTTGTTTGCAGGTACTGTGGAGGATGTACAGGTGGTCCTATCTGATATTCTGACATGTGACCTGTCCTTTGCAGACATTTCACATTCTTTAGATAACAAGTTAGTGGTGGCATTACCAGGAAAGAAGACCCTTAGGTGAGAGAGATGTGGTTTATGGGGAGGAAAAAAGGATACAAAAGCATGGCAGGAGGCAAGGTGTGCTGAACCTCTCCACAGATCCAAACTTTACAGCATGCCATTAACACCATGAAGTGGACTGTCCGATGCTGGCACACCTCAGCCATCCTGGTATCTGAAGGGACCTAGGGCTCAGTTTCTATTCAGCAAATAGCATTTAACTACCTACATGTTTGAGATATCTTTCTTACCGAGATCCAGGAAGATCCAGCACAAAAAAGCAAAAAAAAAAAATGTCTTTATGAACAGAAAATTTTGTAGTAGCAAATATCTTTTCTTAAGTCAGCAACACAGAATTCACAGAAAAATTGCATTGTTCTCACAGCCTTCCTCCAAAGCTAACTCTACAATTTGCATGTGTATGTAAAGGGCTAACAATATCCACTTTTGTCATGCAGTTTTGTTCTTGTTTTTAATTTTATTTTTTAAATCATCCTTCCTTGCAATCACAACCTCTTTTTTCCTGACATTCTGAGACTACTGCCTCAGTGTGGTGCAGTACACTCCTGGAATCTTCCTACCTGCCAATATTTGTTTCTTCCTCAGTCTTTTCAACATCAAATCCTAATGGACATAAAATAGAAATAAAAGAAAGGATGACTGCTCTTCCATGAAGTACACCACTGCCAGTACAACACCAAACTTATGATGAAAAGACTGTAAAAAAAACAAAGCAGAACAAATAAACCAAGTTGAAAAAAATAAGAAACTTCATTTCCATGACAACGGGAGCACATCATCAAGGGCCAAAATACTTCAAGAGGATTTGTTTTCTCTATCAGAGCATACACTGGCTGCGTTTTTTTTTTTTTTTTTTTTTAAACACAGAAGAAGTTCCTCCTCTGGAAACTTCCCATAACTTAACTGGTAAGGGTATACAGGAGAAATGGTTTGTTTGGGTATGTAAGCAAGAAAGCCACATTGCACTTAAAGGGAAGAAACAGTTACTGTTGAGCAACGTTGAACACATTTGCCTCACAGAAGCCTATCAATCAGTTAAAAAAATTTAACAAAATTGTTATACAGCCATTCTAATTAAGTTCATTTAAATAACAGGTCAATATAATTTTGCTACTGAGAGACTGTTTGCACATTGTTACTTACAGCTTTATAAGTTTCCTTTCTCTTTGTTCATTATCATGCACAACCACTATAAGTTCATGATATTTCACTTAGGAATATGTTTCTGTTTCTTAACACTATTAAAAAACCACCCTTTATTCTAATGTTGTCTCCATCGTGTTATTCTCCCTAACTTCTTCTAGCATTATAAAATTACAGAATTTTAGCTGTATGCTAGGTTCACTAGCTTAGTAACGTAATTTAAGCTTCCCGATTTACCCTTCTAGTACCATAGTTTCAGGACCCAATGCAACTTCACCGTTGCCAGTACTTCTTCTCATTTTATCAATGTCACCCAAAAAACCCTCATCTCACTTCATAGTTTTTTCACCACTTATTTCAATTTCTTACATACCAACTAGTATTTCTGGAATTTATTTCTCCCTTGTGTGAAGTGACCACTTTAATTTTTTTTCCCACCCTTCAATCTTCAAAAAAATTATAACTTCTACTAGTCTAAGATACTGATGTACAATCACGAAATGTAGATACTTAAAACATCCCAGGAAAGTATGTTTTACAAGTTTAGAAACAACATACTCTAAGTTAGAACTGTTAACGTGAACCACTGGTGTATATATGGTCAGTATCTGCTTTATATATGACAAGTTCTGGAACTAAATCAGACTGCCACATACTTAATAACATAACAGTACATTATAAAAGTCCAGCATTCATAAAACACTTGTTACCATCAGCAACCAGACCACCTAACACTGTTTGTCACTACTTACACTGCAAATTTTATGGGGAGTAATAGTGCTGTGTTTTCTTTAGTGTAACAATATCCCAGTGTCGCTGGAAAATGATGATTAAACAAGAAAACTAAAAGGTCAACTATCCACTGTAAAACAGCAGAGATTCTAAGTTTTGAATGGTATAACTGTTATATATGTCAATACATACATACTGTTGATTGTGTTAAATATAATGATGGAGAATAACAACCATCTGCTAAAAAGTCTGTTCAAGTTTTTTAGAGATACAGTAAAGGCATGAAATACATCTTTAGACCAGAGAAGCAGGTTCAACACTGAGAAGAATTGCTGAAGTCAGACAAAAAGCAGCAAAACTGAAGAGTTATTCAAACCTTATTTAAATGAAAGCATGTATTTTTCGATGATTAGCAGTTTGTACATTCTGTCCATTCAGCTGTGGGAGTTTCATCCTTTTGAGGTTATACACATCCTTCTGATATTGCCCAGAGTAAAGTTATTATGTTTCTTTCTGCTAGTTTTAACAATTCCACACAGGAAATTAGTCACTCAAATTCATCCAAGTACTATCTGCCATTTATGAACTTCCTCCAAAATACCTTGTCAGACTTCATGAGGCATCAGCGCCTTAATTGGAACCCAACAAACTACTTGCTATTAAGTCAAAGAGAACAGCTGATGCATTTTGATTACATTCTCCATGGGAAACATACAAACACTTGGAATTAGTACATTCATTACATAGTAACTCCATGAAATCTGACTTTAGGTAAACTATCAGTCTACGACCTTAAGTGCTAAAGATGTAATTGAAACTCACCATGCTACCACTCATTTTGCTGTCCAATAGTAAACAGAATAATCCCTCTTCTGAGAGTGAGAACTTGTGAGTGAAGACTCAGCAAGTGTAGTCAAACTTCAAGGTATTCCTTGCTGTCATTTTGTAGTATATCATATATACAAATAGTACTAAAATACTTA
This sequence comes from Numida meleagris, assembly GCF_002078875.1. Lineage (NCBI taxonomy): Eukaryota > Metazoa > Chordata > Aves > Galliformes > Numididae > Numida > Numida meleagris. The sequence continues at coordinate 49,406,425 of NC_034412.1, forward strand.
AGTCATAGAGAAATTTTTTTTTCACCTTTTCTTGGAAAAGGGCCATAAAACACTGAACCAGCAATGGTGGCAGCTAGAGTTGCACACAAAAGTAGGTAGGTACATAAAGAGATATGAAAGACTTACATATGTTTTCATAAATATTAAAGTCTAAATAGAGCTTTGCAAAGTAGTTATTTCACTTTTTCTAATTCTACTTTTTACCAAATTGTTTTTATTTATTTTACACAGATGCAACCACATAATTACAAGTCAAGCCTGCAGAACCTACAAATCTTTATTTTCCCTTATTTAAACAGTTTATGTGAGGGAGCTATATGAGTACCTTCAGGGCATTTCTTTGCCACTCCACATTTGTAAGGACAGCCCAATATCAGCCTCCCTTTTGTCAAAGTACAGTCCCAGTTTCCTTGACTGGCTAGCACAGTGCCTGCAGCCACCTTTACAGAACAATTGTCAAAACAAGCTATAACCTGGTTACTCTGGAAAGCCCCTTTTTATAGCAGTGCTTTGTGAAATGCTCACAGCAGCAGTGTTAGCTGCAAACATACTGGTTGGCTGTCTACAGCCTGGCTTGGCTCTTGAACACTGGTGTCCAGCAAAGCAGGCCTCTCGCTGTGCACACAACATCTAGATTTTTGCTGTTTCTGAGCACCTATTTAGTCCCAATGATGCCCCCCTACTCCGCCAAATGACATTCTGTTCCTGACCCTGCTGGTCCCTTTAAGACACCATCATGAACTGCAATGGATAGTGCCTGCTTCTGTTATTGGTTCACCGTTCACTAACTACAAGGTGTATTTTCCTCAGTACAGCAGAGCTGTAGAGAGGAGTAACCTATTTGCCTTGTGTTTGCTGCTGCTAATGGGGACAAAATGTACTTTTTTGAGGGCAAGAAGATTGCTTCAAAGAGAACCCGTGAACCTTTGTTAGGCAAGTGTTTACACAGTGCACAATGGGGCAAGCTGTGGCTGTGAAACAAGGCAGGCAGGGAAGCTGCCAGGGTAAGTATCAAGGGAACCTAGAAAAGAGAATGGAGCATACTGCCAGGCCTGCCTTTGAGATGGCTGAAAGCTTTGCCCAGGGAACCCAGAAGGGACTGCATTACTTACTGCAACCAAGAATGTCCTTGAAAGATGTTGTACTAGGCAAGGTAGAGTGAAGACGCATCACACATTTTTACTTTTAACTGTAAAGCTCAACAGGTCTGAATTTCTATTTCAAAAGCTACAACATTTTCACTTTTGTCCCAGTCAAATACATCTTTAAGTTCATAAATGTTTGATGTATGTGCTTTAAGGAAGTGATGTACTGACAAAACAATCAAATAAACAGAAGTGAAGCAAGTGATCCAAAGATCTTCCACATCCAAGTAATTCCTTTAATACACACACTTACCCACTTGTGGGTGGGCATCAGCTCCTTGACATCCAGTGCCCAAACTTATAACCCTTTAACATTGACCCCTTTTAACAAATTGCCAGGAGCTACTGTTTCTTCATTTGAGCTCTGAAATAATTATTTATGTTTAGAAGATTGTCTGAAATTTTAACTGATGCCTTTTTGTTCAGCATTTTAATCAACAACAGCATGATGAAATAGAAATCACACTAGTTACATTCGCATGTCATATGACTTGAAGGGAACTACAAGTGTCTTCGAGGACAGGAGCAGAATACAAAGCAATTTTTACATGTAGGGAAAGTCACTAAGTAATGAAAATAACTGTATTAAGTACATAGCACTGCCCACAGACTCCCATTCCAGTGAAAATCTTGAAAGGATTGTAGTGACTCACATAATAGTGCACCAAACAGGACAGTATAAAGAAAAAGATAGTAATCACATTGGGAGGTATAAAGAAGGTCATAGCAAGTAAGCAATCATTCTTCTCTGCTTAACAATCCTAAGTTAAATCTGCTTTGTAAAGAAGAGGTGACCTAAATAACCTCACAGTATCTTTTCAGTTCTTTTTCTTCTAATAGCAGAAGACCATGTTTCTGAACAACAGGCCAAGTCAAAGACTGGCTTTGGTATGTTTCCGCCTTTTACATGAAGTGTCCTTCATTACTGCTACAATCTAACTCTTCATTTCTCCATTTACAACATCTCCGAGCTCTACAGAATGAGGCAGAGATCTTTAATTATTTCTTAACATCTTTTCCACCTCGTTTCCTACACGCATTTTCCACATAAAGATTCAATGGGACTATAGAAAAAGGGAAGGGAAACAATGCAGAAAAAATATTTGAAACAAATTTTATTTTCTTACTAAGTATTGAATGAAAACAACATTTCAGATACATCGTAAGAGAATTATTTCAATTCTTAAAATGATTTACCATAACTGAGAGCAATTCTACTACTAAAAGCTTAATTCTAGATTACTCATTTTCCTGCCTGCTACAGAAAAAAAGCAACAACTCCTCCAACATTTCTATGAATTGCAGCAGGGTCAAAGCCAAGGCACTTGGCCACTAGGAAAATGATGCTAATCTGACACCCTTACACATCTGTTTTTATGAAATAAGACATTAAAAGGAATAGCACACATTATATGAAAACCCACGTCTAACTGTGACTGAATGGTCTCTCTCACAAAGGGTTGGGTTCCACCAACACTTTTTCCATCCTCCATACTTGGTCATCTGAAATGACTGCCAGCATGTATGACCATCTCACACAGTCTCATCATTGCTTTGCTTACTGTTAGTGATCTCTTACGGCATGATAGTTACATTTCCTGTTGTACTTCTACTATGAAGGGAAAAAGTCATTAAATGTAGTACGGTATCTTGAAAATACTATCAGGAGATAACTACTGAAGCTTCGTCAATTGTTACTTTGAAAAAGAAGCAAGTCTCTGAAGACTTGCATTTGGGAGCATTGCCATGAGAAATGAATAAACATTCTTTCACTCCTTCCCACTGACATCAAGGAGAAGTGATAAAGGGAGGTTGACAGAGGTCACACACTAATGTGAAGAGCTCTGTAGAAACATCTCTAGATCGTAATCCAGACTGACAGCTATCCTATTCTTCACCGGTGTTATGTATAATGTACACACAACTTCTCCTTCAGAGTCAGAATAACCCTCTGTCTAACTCTTAAGGACATAGTTACTAGGCTTCATCTAGTCTTCAGAGCTCATGAATCAACTACTTTCTTAGCAATGTGGTAGTTCCAAGTCAGTATGCTAAAAAACGGCAGAAGTCCGCAATGTATACTGCATTATTTATGCAGTTCTAAGAGAATTAGGACATCTATTACAGCTCTATGGTCTGAAGGAAATTATGAATATTAATGCCAAAAATTAAATTTAGAGTGCTGAAATGCGATGTATGGATCAAGAATTCTCTGAACTTCTGCAAAGTGAAAAATGCTTGCATTGCATTAACTTTTATATTTAATTTAAGAGTGATATAATCACTGCATCACTGATTTACTTCAACAGTATCATTAGGTGTGTTCATCCACTCCTAATTTAATCTTTTTACTTCCTTTTCACATGCAAGACTGCACAGATACAAATTCTATTTCACCATACCCTGTCCCTGATCAGCATTTATGTGTATACATATATG